>NC_051389.1:33608100-33634232 GCF_015228065.2 Penaeus monodon
TTATGTATGTGTATGTATAGTGTATCTTAGTGCCGGTAATGTAAACTTTCTGATTGTTTCCTCTGGTGTTTTCCGTTGACCTTGACCGTTCTGATTCTTATATCTTTTTATAAGGTGAACCCTGACAGAGAACGTCAGTAGTGACCCACATGGACCGGGCTTGAACTACCAACCGTCTCTGATAGATATGAGAGTAGATAAGGGAAACGACACGGCAATCCACAAGGCTTTTACTTGAACCAATTGTCGTCACAAGAGAAGAAATAAATGTAATTTGCACATCATGTACCAGTCACTCGTCACGACTGACAAATTGCGGGCAAAAAGAGATACATTATAGTTTACACTATGAAAACAAACCCTATTAATGAAAAGGTCTCAGTGTTTGTTCTGGTGGATGAGTGAGTGAGCAGCATGTGTGTGCATAAATGAGAGTGAAAGTGGGAGTGACCTCACACAGAGAATTAATCACAAAAAACGAATATTAACATTCACTGTAACAAAATGAGGTAATTAGCAATGCTAGCAAAAACATTATTTCCAACTACCACATTGAATTCAACATTCAGTGATAGCACCAGAATGTACGCATTAATGAAGGGGTGACGTGAAAAAATATTTGCAAGCTTTTAGCAGCAAATCTCAGGGTCAGAAAATCTGAACTGCCGAGGTAGCCATGTCAGCTATGCATGTAGATTTCATCGACGGGGCGATCCTATACCCAAAATGCCTTACATTGAAGTAAACCGAGCCAGGAAAATTTATAAATAACCTACTCTTTTCTGCGTATCTGTGATGGGCGCTTGTGACATTCCTACAGGTATCCAACAATCACACGTCGCTTGGGATATACCCAAAAAATGCAAACAACTTCAAGAGAATGAGAAGGATGTGATTAATAAGCAATAATGATTTTAGCTTTCCTCTAGTCCTACATTAATTAACGGACGTAACTGCGGGTCACACAAAATCAAAGTTGCCGACTGAACGAATAACTTCGGTTTACCTGTACCTACATCGGAGCAGAGATCTATTAGCATTTACGCAACCCCCGGTTATATCGGCATATCTGTGCGCTATGATATGGGGAAGATCCTAACTATACTCAAAAAAAAAAAATTTTAATAAAAACGGGGTTACAAGCTCCTTCTAGTGCCCACAGACGTGCCACCAATAGCAATGTAACGGTGCTATGGTTAATCCCCAGGGTGTCAAAAAAAAAAAACCAAATTAAAAAATCAAATTTTGATAACTACCCCCAACGGTTCTAATTGTGATTATATTATTGTACACAGTATAGGGGCAGTGGTAAAATCTTAAATAATTTTCATTAGTAAAACTTTCTCAACCATTTATTTTAGATTCATATAGCTTAAAATCGTTTAATTACAGCGATTGCAATGATAATACTCAAGGACCAACACTACCGACTGGTTGTTGTTTGAGATTTGCGAAGATCTAGCATCGCCCGGGCCTTTCATACAAATGGCACGGCCTGTCTCATTTTAATCTCTGACACTATGCTGTTGTGGGCTGTCCCTGTTTCAGAAATTGCTCACAACTCTGTAAGTAATGTACCAGGGTGGCGTTCGGCTCGGCACAATGCATGCAGCAAACCCGTCTGCTAGTCTATTGTCTCTATTCTCTGTCATGCGCATATAACTTAGTCTGATTCTGTGAAGAATGACTTCGGTACCTCTATGATTGCTTCAGCCTGTGGCGTCTATGTACATCTGGCCGAGGGGGGGGATCTCGTTTTTACTGTGAAGCTGCAGGAGGAAGGCACAGCTGTGGGATTACACTTTTTCCTTAAGATCTCTCGGCTCTGTTTTATGACATGGGATTTTTGGCATACCTGCCAATGTCAGCTAGTCTGTCAGCAAGCTCATTCCCCTGATGCCTATGTGACTAGGGACCCAGTTATGATTATTCTTCTACCCTGAGCAAGATTCCTCTGTGCTATGGTAAGCACAGTGGTCAGAGGTAGATGTCTTTGGGTGAGCTTTGCTGTAGACAGTCAGTGGCTCCCCTGGAGTCTGTCCTTCCTCAGGGACACGGGGTTAGGGCTCCCATGATCGCAACTGCTCTGCCTGTAGCGGGAAGCGTTGTCTGTTACCCTCATGGATTTTGTGGCATCCCTTACTGTAAAGCCAGTGCCTGTGTAGTGATATTTAAGCAAATTAACCGTCGATCCTTGGTACGAAATCTAGCTGCCACCACCTGGTTTTAATTGTCCCGGAACGCAAGGTATTATGTTCTTAAAGGGAAAAGGCATTAGAAAGATGTGAGTGAAATTATAGGGAGCAAGTGTAAGTGCATAGAAGTTATCAAGGCTCAAGGGTCAACACTGTTTTGGGTGGTTATGTCCGCGGTGGGGTGAGACTAGGGTTACACTAAGATTCAGCCCCAGGTGCACCCTTTTCTTATGTTCCCTTAAATTATCCCTTAAACAAAAAAAAAAAAAAAAAAAAATACATTGAAAACTGAAATGCAAAAATATATTTTCTCTAACAAAAGTAGTCAGGCAGAAAAACTGGGGTTTCGAAGTTAGATTTTTAATGAATTTAGACTGAAGCTTAGGAATGCGATGGAATCTAAAAGTATTAATTTCATTAAAAAAAGTTAAAGCAAAAAAAAAAAAAAAAAAAATACATTGAACACTAAAATGCCAAAATAATTAAATATCACGAACACAAATGTAAAAAAAACACAGGGTAAATCAAAAGTTTAAAAAGGAGAAAATATTTTATATATACATAAAATTATAATTAAAATATAAAATTATTAATATATATATATATATATAAAAATTATAGTGTGTGTGTGTGTGTGGTGTGTGTGTATGTATATAATATGTAAATAAAAACAATAATAATATATATTTATTATATATCTAAAATTATTATATATATTTTATTAAATTCTATATATTTTAATATTATATATATTATATCTATTTTATATTTTTTTTATATATTATATATATATATATATATTATATATATAAAATATTTATATTTTTAAAATATATATATATATATTTGCTACGCCAGTGGGTCTTTGTCTCTGTGCGAAACATTTGTTAACATGAAAAGGATGACCTGGGTATGTGTTAACAGAAGGGACCTGGGCAAACATGACCAACTGGCTGTGAGCGGAGGAGCGGAGGAACAAGCAAGAGACGGGCCGTTGGGTGCTGCTCCTGTGAAGACCTGTGTATGCCCTCGTGACCTGATAAACTTGTGTTGCCCTGTTTAAGCTGTATCGTGCAGTGTGACATGCTGGTTTCCCCCTGTATTGTGCCTATAGAAAGTGTACGGTTAAATAATTGTGAAATTAAAGGAAGGACTGTCATTTTGTGTTTTTTTCGTGCCCTGCCTCTCCAGGTGGCTTTTTCCCCTCTGGGTTCTGGGGACGCTGTGGTGCTCGGGGGCTTTTGGAGCTGTTCATTTTTCACGACCCTGGGGATACACGCCGTCTGCCTGGGCCTCCCTTTGTGTTGGTAGCAGAGAGACGAGGCGGCCGGCGTAACAAAATATATATATTATATATATATTATATATATATATATATATATATATAAAATATATATTCGCAAAACAGAGAACATCACTATATCAAAGATTAGAGAAAAATGAAATATGCCACCTTACCGTCTGTTAGCTCGTACCCTTGCGACCAGACCAAAAACCCCATTACAACTGCCGGCCCTCCGGCTAAAAATCTCTCTACCCCTTTGACCTGTTGTTTGTTGTTTGTTGGATTTCTTGGCTATCGACCAGCAGCATACGCCATATTAAACAGCCACCCAAAGATCATTAAGCCAATGGAATCCCATTTTATTTCATTCTATATATGGTCCTAAGGTTTTGTTTCCCCTTTGAAAAGTGTTACTTTACTGATGATTCTTTCATCATTGATAGTATATTTGATAATGCAAAGTCTATATTTTAATTCTGAAATTTTTTAAGGTGTTTTCTATGGTTTGTATATTGGGTGCATACTATTAAGAGGTGGTGGATGGCAAGGTTGGTGTTTCATTGGGGGCACCGTGGAGGGGAAAATTTTTGCAGCACTGACCCTAAGGCAGGCCAACACCACCTCCCCTTCTTTCATTTCCCGTGGGCTGTGTCCCATGGTTCCTATATTTCTCTGAATTTATTTGTCAGACATGGGTTGGTTCAATCATTTTGCCACTGAGATGGATTTTTGCTTTTAATAAGAGACACAAAACACCTGAGATCTGTACGGACTATGCTAAGTTCCAGATCACCATTGGACCGGCTAATTTGCCCAGCCAGCTCATTGCCAGAGTGGCCCCTGGTACCCCTTTTAGCTTGATTGATTTGTTGGCACACATGTAGCTTACGAATGATATTACTCAGTAGTTCATTTTTGGTGGTTTCTGATAAATTAATGGCTTAAGTAAACTTAATGAATCTGAAAAATAACTATTCTATCGGGGGTCGTCGATAGTGCAAAATCAATAGCTTTATCAGTGGCAAAAGTTCAGCAAAAAGATCGATGTATGACTCGCCAGTCTAAACTTTAGTTCACAGTCAGTCGACCATACACCCGCTCCCACACACTTATCTGTCTTGGAGCCGTCGGTATATATATAAAAGAAAGGGAGATGTTTAAAAAGGGATCTCTCTCAACCTCTGGCGTACCTCCACCTCCACCGCCAGGGCCTTGGCTGATGGAAGCCATGCTTCCATGATAGAAAAATTGGGGGTTTCCCATGGCGCTATATTTGACTGAACCGGGGTATCGATGGTAGAAGATCTATACCGACTTTCTCGACGAGGTCGTGGAGTCTCATGGAAAAGGGCCCTAATGCCTCTATTGTCATTAGGATGGCACGTGTCTCGACCACCTTTTGCGGCATATGTCCAGGGCTAATTGGTGCCTCTGAGTGGAGGGGGTACTCCGGACTCCACCTCCGACGCTCGATCTGAGTGCACTTCAGGGCTCCAAGGCACACAGCAAGCAAGCATTCTGCCAACTCCAAACCTTTAAAACTTTTTTCGATGCCGAGCCATACCCCGATTGCCCCATAATCTACTTTAGACCTAATCAGGGCTTTATATATCTTTAGCAAAGACTTCAAACCAGCTCCCCATTTATTCCCAGAAATGCACTTTAATAAATTAGTGCTCTTTGACATTTATTCTTTAACTGAGTCTACTATCACAGAGTGTGACCAAGAAATCTAGCAAAATTTTGAATAGGTATGGGTGGTTGTCTAGATTTAGCCTGATGTTGGGCCTCCCCAAATGTGAAAAAATAACCCCAATACTCTTTCTTGTGGAAAACTTAAAACACTGGAGGCCCCAGATATGAATCATATCCATGCCAGTTGGATGCGATTTTGCCGAGAATTCGCATTATCGCTGGAATCCATAATGCACAATCATCAGCGCACAGTGAGTATTAAGTTCCTGGGGGAGCTGGTAAGATGTCATTTATCATGCATAAAAATAATGTTGGTGACAAGACATTCCCTTGTGGGACCCGTTTGCCTGGACAAAAATGTCCAAAAAAGTGACATTGTCAGAAAAAATTTGACAGCAAAATTTCTGTCAGAAATAAATTTTTGTATAAAACAAAAGCAAGTTCCATGTAATCCAAAGCAAAAATTTTTTCTGAGTGGGCCATATCGCCATGTCATATTGTAGGCTTTTTCTATATCTAAATACTGAAATCAAATAATCTTTTTTGGCAATTGCCTCTTGAATATGACTGTCCAGCTTTACTAGTTGATCGAGAGTTGGCGCCCTTTTTCGGAAGCCGCACTGCTCGTCAACTAGCAAAATTACGGGAAATTTTTTAAAAAGTGCAATAGCATACTGTTAACAATTCGTTCCAGCCCTTTGCATAAGCAATTGTCAACGCAATGGGCGGTAGGAGATGGAGATCTGGATTACCCCCTCCTTTCAATATGGGAATGATGGGGGGCGAAGTGCCATGAGTGTGGAAAAGTGTGGTTTTTCCCAAATTTCATTGTACACTTCTAGCAACTTATCATGGCTCATGATAAATGCTTTATCATCTCATATCGAATCTCATCGGGGCCTGGGGATTTTTCCTCTGCGGGCTTCCAGGGCTCGGACAAGCTCATCCATTGTTAGATATTTATTGTAATCAAAGTCATCTCCTATGGAAAAGTGAGTAGGTTGCAGCTCAGCCGCTATATTTATGGTAGTTGTTGAGCTGCTTGTATGAGAGAACTGCCTGGTGAGTGAAATTAGCAATGTCTCTAGGTGAATCGAAATTAGTACCCTCTTGAATGATGTTAGTAATTTTGAAAGATTTTTTTTTTTTTTTGATTTATTGACAGTGGCCCAAAACCTCTGATACTTTGGTATTGCTGTTAATTGTAGAGACAAAACTCCGCTAGGAGTCTCTTTTGCTTGTCTTATTTTTCTACAAGCCCTAGCTTTTGCTTGTTTGTAGTTGCAAAAGTTCTCATTATTGATGTTATTTTTGAAAGCCTCTAGGCCTATTGCGTCGGCACAGCGCCCTGCGCAATCTGTGTCCACCATGGAACTCTATGCTTAACCTATCTGTCGAAGTTTTAGGAATGGGTAACAATGCTGCTTCTATAATCGATTCTGAATATTGTTTTCTTTATCATCAATGGTTTCTCCAACAATTCGAGCTTGACACTCCTTGTGAAGGCGACCAGTCTGCTCTTTTTACGTTAAATTTGGGTGCTGAAGGCATTCTCACTGTTGTCGCATGAATATTCAATACAAATAGGAAGATGATCGCTTCCCAACAATTGTCAATGGTGGCCACAGGCACTTGGGTGCTATTGATGAAGAGACCAGTGATAGTCAATACAGCTCAAATTACCGGTATTATCGTCCACCAGCGTCGGACTACCATCATTCAGAAGGGCCAGATCAAGAATTATTAATCAACTTAACTACTTTCTCACCTCTACCATCTGCCGCAGGGAACCCCAACGTATGAGGCATTAAAATCACCCAAATTACTTGATTTTGTGGCAGACTATCTGAAGAGCAAAAAGCTCATCATAAATTACTTCATTATCAGGTGAACAATAAAATGAACATGTAGTCAGAAACGTTGTTGTTGATTTTTACTTGCATGCGACAAATTCCAAAGTAGAATCAATTGCCCCCTTCAGTGAAAGGGAGGCTTTGGTGAATGTACATGGCGACTCCGCCTCCACCCCTACCCTCTCGATCCTTCTGACGTAGATGGTAGTTCCTCAGTGAAATGACCTCATCTGACACGAGGTTGGTTAAATGCATTTCTTGGAGAACTATAATATCGGG
This sequence comes from Penaeus monodon, assembly GCF_015228065.2. Classification (NCBI taxonomy): domain Eukaryota; kingdom Metazoa; phylum Arthropoda; class Malacostraca; order Decapoda; family Penaeidae; genus Penaeus; species Penaeus monodon. Next base: position 33,615,408 of record NC_051389.1, read on the forward strand.
AGCATAAAACGAGGCTAATAATCTAAGATCATTTACTTTAGTTCGAAGACTTTAGTTAACGTGAAGATTACGTTTTATGGAGTCTGGAAATGCCTTGTCCGCCAGTTTTAATTTTTTTATTTCTGGGAGGGAGGTTCGTCCTCCTCTCCCTCACTACCCAGGGGCCTCCCATGGGTATTTTTGGAGACTGTAGCCTCCATGTCCTGCATCTCACTGCTAGGGAGATGCCCAGCCGAAGATGATCTGTTCCGAGAAAGAGACCAAAAGCCAGGCGAAGTCCTAGCAGGAGCCGCCTGGACGAGAAGGTGTGTCCAGATTGTGATTTAGTATCATTCTCCTTATGATGCTGCTTTTGCTGGATCGATTCAGCAACCTGTTTAATTGTATTATTCAATTCTTTAATTTGATTCATTAATTCTTTAACTGTTCCTTTAACTCTGCAATTTCTTTGTCTTTAGCTGCAAGCTCTTGACTGATGCTGTTGCATTTGGGAAATGTTGTTAGTTGCTGCTGAAGCTAGAAGTATTGGGTTTGCTGGTCAAACTTCAACTTTCCTCTTGGATTCATGGTACTAACATCATGCCCTCTCATGTATGCTAAAATTTCAGTCTCCTTCAAGCTGCTGCACTCGCAGAGCCAGATTGATGGGAACCTCCACAGTTTTGCACACTTGAGAGTGTTCTCAGTGCATTTTGCAGTGTCATGATCTCCAGCACATTTACCACAAGTAAATTTACCAATATCTTTATCATTGCATTGTAATGAGGCGGTCCAAATTTTTGGCATCTATTACAGTACTAATTTCGAATATAAGGTCGCACTTGGACACGTTCGTATCCAACCGTGATATACTCAGGGATTTTCTTGAAGCAAAGTTAAAAAGCACAATCCGGTTTTTGTTCGGGACATTCCGTCTTTCTTGTCATGCAGTTTACGTCCATTACACTTTGGTCCTTCATATTTTCAAGGATTTCGCTCTCCTCCATTGTCCTCAAATCCCTGTTAAAGATTACTCCTTTACAGGTATTGAGGCGAATAGGGATAGTTACTTTTACTTTCAAATCATGAATCTGCGTCAGTTTAATCAAGTTATTAACCCCGGGATTTGAATTGCACTTTAACAAGAAGGCTACCATCTCGCAATATACGGACAAATCGAAATCGCTGTCCACTTGACCATCAAGGAACCCTTCTTGATGATGAAGTGGTTAAGCTCAAAAGCGACTGATTTTCATTCACGCATTTGACATTCAATACCTTGCATTCTCAGGGAAAGGGTTGTAAAAACTTGTCTCTTTCGTTTTTTCAACAGTAGGGGTTCCATTGTTCAAAGTCGCATTAGTCTTAGGAGTGTCATGGGTCATCCTCCCTCCTTGAGAAGGAGAAGGGGTACCGGTGAGTCATTCATGCTGGGTTTCGGACCCAAATCGAACCCTGGGGCCCCTGCCCATTGGGCCTGAAGGGACCAGATAGCCCTTAACTATTGATAATCAACCTAACAGCAATAGCTAAAAGAGAGTAGTTTCCATCCTCTACCCCCCCCCCCAATGGAAACCTAGTAGCGTTCTCCAGTACCAAAGAGGGATCGAGTTTGTGAAGACACCTCCTTACCCCCAAAATTGCCTAAGCGAAGAACGGTAATTTGATGCTCGCCCCCCCGGCAATACGGGAGCCCACAAGGTACTCCGGTAGGCTCAGGGAAGTTAATGAAAAGAGAAAAAATCAGAATAAAAAGAAAAATGCCCCAAAGGACGCCTCAGACTAATGGGCTCCCTACCCAGGGTCAATACCCGTAAGGGCTACCCTGGTGTAGAAGAGTGCTGCGGGTCTGAGATGGGGTGCTGACTACCACTACTGTAGTCTCATGTGACCAGCAAAACCAAGGCACTGAAGATACAGGCAAAGCACAAAGTGCTGAAAGTTCTGAAAAATCAGAAGTTTACTTTAGGAAATTCCATTACGACCCAGAAACAAAAATTTGCCGAGCGTGACGAGAGGCCCCGGACACCAGCGTAACTCCTGTGGCACACGACTTATTATTTTTTGTTGCTGTGTCTGAAAAAAGAGGTCTGAGCTTTGCAAAATCTCAAAAACACACACGGGTGATTTTTGACCTGGCTGTCCCGGGGTTATATATACACCTCCCAGCAAGTAGGTTTATAAGAAGAGGGGAATCTCAGGTCAACCAAAGTGGGAAAGGGGGCATTCCTCTCAAAAGAGGACGGTGTCTTCCCCCTTTCCAAAATTCAAAAAAATTTTACTTTAAAAAAACAGGCCTGTTTAAAAACCCCGGGAATAAAAAGTTTTGTATTGCTAAAAGACGTTATAGAAAGAAGAAAAAAAACTTACTATATATCTCAGGGCAGAATAATGTGCTCTCCTATGTGGGCAGATAAAAGAAAAACGTGGATAAAACTTTAACATACTAATTAAAAACAGAAGAATAAAATACATGAAATGGGAAAACTGATCAAAAAAGCATCTTGCTCTTCCCCCTTTTCCCGAACCCATATACTGTCACTGACGGCCTCATGTTTGTAAGAGAAGGGGTACTCTCCCATTCTTGGGTTCCTCCCTCTTATGGTTGGAGATTCACTACCCTGCAGTGTGGTTTAAGGATCGACTGATCCATCCGTGAACTAGGTTCGGTTCAATACCTGGAGGAGTGATGGCTGCAATCACCCTTTCAAACTTCTGCCTTTAGATTTGGCATGGGGTATTGATTCTTTCTCCTTGGGCAAGCTATAACAGTGAACTCGATCAAGGTTTTTGCCCTGCAGGTTTCCAATAAACTCGGGTTGGGGAGTCCATGTCATTGGCAAGTAGTTTTTTCTTTGAGCTGATCGTGTATCAACACCCTAGCTGTGTGAGACAGCCAGGAGTTGTTTACAAACGTTGTGATCTTGCTCTTGGTTTATGAGTATTTTTTGTCTCATGTTTTGAAAGGAACTGAGCTGCCATTAGATCAATTCGTGAATCCAGGGGGAGAAGGTTTGCCTCCATGAGGAGATTGAAGGCCTTCATCCCCCTTTGGGAAACACACCAAAGTTAAAATCACGGGACCAACTCATGAATTTTTGGTGGTGCTCCTTTTATTTACCGCGCCGATGTAAAGGCCCGATACCTTCGTCCCCACGAGGTGTATGAGCCCGCCGCTCGGAGGTACACATCGGCGAAGGTCTTGAGTAATCATGCAGTTGTGACAACCCTTGAATATTATGTCTCAGAGTCATGGCTTTTGATTTAGCTGCAGAGATCTTTAGTCCTGTCCTACAACACTCCTCAGATACAAAGTCCCGATAGCACCGATCTCAGTGATGATTGCGAGGTCATCTGCATAGATGATCTTGGGCCCCTACTGGGAGCTTATGATAAGGATACAGGGGCATTAGGGTGTTTAAAAGGGCTGGGTTGAGGACCCCACCCTGTGGTTTTTCCATTTTCTAGTGGCATGTGCTGTGATAGGTGACCTTGGAATCTGACTTTGGCTGATCTGCTCCTGAATAGCCATCTATCCAAGCCAAGAGTTTCTCTGTTTCCCCCTCTGGATCAGGCTCCCCTTAGCAAGGGGACTTCTAATTCAAAAGCCTTTCAGGTCTAGAATATCACAAATGTGGCAGTGCTGTTTGTGTTTAAAGAGCTCATGCCTTGTGACCCCATGGAGGAGTTCATGTAGGGTCCCATTTTCCATGGGAATCGTTTAGTATCATTCTCACGGCCGTCTTGCCCGGACAGCTGAGAGGGATGGACGGTACTTTCTGACTCCTTTGGTTTTGGGATGGGAACTATGATAGCCCTCTTCCAACTCTGGGGTAAGAGGACTTTCCCAGGTCTTGTGATGAGATGCAGGAATGCAAGCTCACCTGCCAGTCCTAGATGGGAAATGATGGGGTACAATATCTGAGTTATCAGGTTGAATTGCCTTGGATATAAGTAAGGGTCTGCTGGTTATAGGCATTGTTGGTTGGCCGTTCAGTTTCAGCTTGTAGATTGTTGCTGCTTTTTTCTCAGATCATCCATCAGTCTGTTAGCTTCTGATTGGGGTCGTGGTGTGTGCACCTCGGGCTGAGCCTAGTAGCTCACTTGACCATTGCACAGCTTTGTAAGGGTGGTTCGTGGTAAAAGGACTCACACCTTTCAACCAACTTTTTCTGCCGGACTATGGCATTTTTCCTTTGGCATCCCTGACTGCATCCCTTAGGAGGGCTAGGTTGTCAGGGGTTCTTTGCCTTCGGAATTGTTTCTGCACTCTGTGGATGACTTCTTTAATCTCGTCATTAAAGTACCATACTTTTCATTAGTGTGGACCATGGCTAGTTTTAGGTATAGTCTTGAGGCTGCTTGATTTATGACATTGATAAGTCTGGCTTCAAGCACTTTCACATTTTCACCTCTGTGGGGATCATTGTATCTAAGACAGTGGGCCAAGATATTCTGAAAGGCTTGCCTGTTGACCTTGTCCTTTTGTGGCATTTGGTTTGGGCCCGCAACCATGAGGTGTAACAGTGTCATAATAGTCATTGTGACAGTCTACAACACCTCTGATTTTTCTCCCCCAGAGCCGTAGGCTAAGGTGAGGGCTAGGAAAAACCTCCTCTGCATGCGTGGTTGTTGGCTATTGAGAAGAGCGATCTCAGGGAAGTCTCAAGCACTTGGGTATGTGATAGCTTGCCCCACTCTGGGGCCCTGCAGGGAACCGGATGGGGTAGTGTGATTGAAGTCCCCCATATAACACTTGTCTTGTTCTGCAGTACCAAACTGGTCGTTTCCTAACTTTCCCACAGAATGTGCTGTTGTTAACATGTACAGTTTGAGGGGGCCCCAGCATTGGGAAACTCAACAGAAAAAGGGTTTACATCCTCTCCACAATGCAGTGCATCGGTACTGCACAGCTCTGACCCGGTGTCAAGCCTTGGCTGTGCATGAGCATGAAGACATGTAAACTGAGGAAACAGTCCTCTCGTTAATGTCTCGGAGCATGCAATGCAGTGTTCCTGAATCACACTATTGCGCGGAGGATTGGCATTCTTTGTATTATGCCACAGATGTTCACTGTAGAATGCTTAATTGTGCGTCATGATTTTAACTTGGTGATAGTTCATCTGAGATGCTTTATTTCGGATTCAGAGTCTGTTATATCAGAGTCTGACAATTTCCATTGTGAAGTCCTCGTGCTGAGGGAATCTACATCTGTTTTGGGCTGTTTGTCAGGCTATCCATGGGCCCACTGGGAAGTGGAGAGCTTTGGTAGCTCTGATTTTTTTAGTTAGGCTTTTCTCATTTCAGGCTTTATGTGTGTGTCTTTTTCTTTGCTGACTTTAAGGCCCAGCCTGTTCTGGCACTGACTGCACGGTTTCTATCAGTTTTCCTCCTTCTCAGGACTGCAAACAGCCCTGGTCATTGTCACCATGGCGACCATGACCCCACTTCGACCTCCCCAAAGCTGTTGCTACTGCAGTGACTACAGCAGTCAACCAGGATATTCATATCTTTATACTTTTATTCCTGCGGTTCTTTTGAAATGGTCGAAATCCTTTCTAATTGGAGATATCCGTGTCGGCTTTGAGGAGTTCCTTCCTCTTAGGAGGCCAGGAAACCTTTTCTCTTTTGTTTTGTTCCCAGACATGGGGGCTTGGGGGGACAGGACAAAGTCTGGTCTTGTCATCTGAGGGGCCCCCTCTTTTTTGACAGGAGCAAGCTAGTTTCCAGGTATAAGCCCCTTGGCACAGTTTTGACATTTGGGGACTGTTTCCCTTTGACCTTCCTTGTGTGTCTTGCTACAGATACCATATTTGGGCTTGGCCTTGCAGCTGGTGGTGACCATACTTTTTGGGACTTTTAAAACACCGAAGTGGCTCAGGCACTAGGTTCTTAGGGTTGAAGTTTCCCCCATTACCCAGATCAAGGGTAGTGATTGGGCTTGCTTTCAGGGTTCCCAGGATTTCCCGGTTGGGTCTTCCCTTCACATCGGAACTCCAGACCTTGGGTGTGATGTGATCAGACCCCATATATGAAAGTGAGAACCAAGGGCACCCTTATTTCTCCTAGGGGATTCAGGGGCGAGACACAATTTTCCTCCTGTCTTTAAACCCCTTTGGGGTTTTTCCTTGGGGAAAATTCAGGGTATTTGGTTTTTGGGGCAAAATAATCATCCCCGGGTCTCTGAAACCCTGGAATGGCAACTGGATTTTTCTCTGCATCCCCAAATGCTCTCCCTTTTGAGAAATTCAAAACCCTTCGGGTTTTAAAGGGAACCTTGAACTGTGGGGACCCTAGGGGTTTTCAGACTCCCCTCAGAGTTGTCCCCGGGCCTAGGTCTTTGGGACCCCCCCTTTTCAGTTTGGGATTCGGGGCTAGGTCGTGGGAGCACGCTGTTTCGGCGGACAGCTGGTCCCCTCTCGGTCGGGGAGGACATCTGAGCCTGGAAGGCCAGACGAAAGTCCATCTGCTGGAAATCCATGGACAGACTGGGTTTTGGCTGATTTCCTTTTTTTACCTGCGGTCTGAAGAATCACCCTGTGCTTTGATTTTCTCTTCCCACTAGAACTATTATACGGCCTAGCAGGGTTCGTATCATTTGTATCTCTTTTTTGTAGGGGTTTTGGGGAAATGTTTCCCATATAATGCATCTTTTCCCTCATACCCCCCCCGAGGAAAGTTTGGTTTTTAGAACTATGTCTAACACCATGGTGTTTGAGAGGATAACGCAGCCAATGGCCATTGTACCACCACTCACAGGACCTGTGTGAGTGCCAACGACGACATTAACTGCTTGACCCTAGCCTCCCGAAGGAAACCAGCCAACTGACCTGACCGGGCCAAAGAGGAGTTTTGCTAGCCACAGGGGTACTATCACGGCTCGCTTAACCTCCAGGACTCCCTGTCCACCGCGCCAAGGCTCCCACGCCAGCAAACAGGGGTAGGTGTAACCCTGGGGAAACTGGGGGACCCCCTTCCCCTAAAAGTGGGTTTTATTTTTTGGGAAACCCCTTCTTCCCCCCCCAGTAAATAGCCCCCCAAAGGCTGTTTTCACCCAGGAGGGAGCTCAGGTCCTGCCCCTTTTAAGGGGAATTTTCCATGACAGGACCTAATTAGGGATGGTTCACGCCTCAGCTTTTCCAGCTTTTTTTCGGTTCTGTTCGTAGCGATTTACGGCGAAATCTTCTATCGTAAATCTACAGCAACAAAGGCAGAAGACTATGATTTTCCCATACTCTCTTGGTAAAGATTCCTTTCCCAATCTAGGTTCAGATGAAATTTTCGGGAGCAGCCCGCAGGCCAAGTGCTATAAAATTTATAATTTTCCTGATAAACGTGCAAATAATACACAATAACTTGATTAAAAACATATGGATATGGGTTAAAGGCAAAGCTCAGCAGCACCTGTTTTAGTGATCAGCTGTTCTCCAATAATGAAGTACACAGTTTTGCGTTTGCACCCAGCTCTCCATTCGCCACAGCAGTGATATTCTCTTGTTATCCTTAACCATCAAACCAGCCTCTGAAACATTTCTTCATCCTTTCAATCTGCACCCCCCGCTTTCTTTCTTTTGCCTCGTTTCTTGTTCTATTTCCCCCTCTTCGGTTTTCCTCGACTCCCCCCCCCTTTTCCCGCCTTGTACCCAACCCCTTTCCCCCGTTCATAGATATTTTTTTTCATGCGTTTTTTGTGTTTGTGTGGTGTGTGTGCTGGTGTGTGTGTGTGGTGTGTGTGTTGGTTGGGTTTTTGTGTATTAATAAAATATATATTATATATATATATATATATATATATATATATCATGTTTGTGTGTGTGCGTGTGTTATTAAACAGAAAAGAACTATTTCAGCCTAAAGAGTAAAATACATAAGAATTAAGTCTATGATAATTCAAGGGTTTTTGGTTTGTCTTTTTGTTAAAAAAGCCTCAAAAAATAGTTTTGCATACAGAGATTATATGCTATTTAGCTAGAATTGGTGCTCATATTATCTAGCTTCTGCCTACACGAACAATTCCATGGTTATCTGGGACTGGGAATAGGTCACAGCCCAGAGTTTATTTCTGCTAGTAAAGGAAACAGCTATACTCATAGAGTCTATATTTTTTCTACCTGCTCTAAGGAAATTTTGTTTTAATTCAGTTTATAAAGAACTCCCCGAACCTGTGGATTTTCCTGATACTGAATAGAGAACCACCTTTTCATTACCTAATTTTCTGCACAAAACTACAAAAGGGTTCGGTCTCCCCCATCCCGATTTTTTTTAAAACCCCCCTTTAGGACAGCTGTCCTATGTAGGGAAAGAGGGAAACACGGGGATGAACTCATTTTGAATTTCTCCAAAAGGTTCTATTTTTGGGAATCCCCCTTTCCCCCCCTTACACCATCTATCGAGCGGGTTTGGAATGGGAAGGGAGAGATTCGAAACGAAAACCGGGAGAGTTTCTTCAACACTTAAGTACCAAGGATTAAAAATTTTGGGAATCCCCAAAATTAAGTGTTGGGATCCCGGGAAATGATGATGGGCAAAGGACCCAAAGGCCCGCTGCTCACCCCCGAAAAACTCGTTTTCGTTTCCCACCTGACTTGAAAAAGGATCAGGGGTTTCGCGATGAAAGGAAGAGCATGGGAACATCCCTAGGAGGTATGTTGGGTGCCACCCCCCCCCGTACAATAAAGTCGTGTTAACAAAAGAGAAGGGACTGGAAGCAAAAGGTAAAACCTTTGGTGGGGATCCCAACATAGTGGAAAAGAGTGCAGCATATGTCTGTAGAAGGCACCAACTTGAGGTGCCTTAAAGGGTCCAAAAGGAAGGGCCAAAGGAAAAAAAAACCCAAAATGTTCCAACTGGCCAGGGTCATCACCCCTGGCGCCGATTTCCTTTGGGTGAGGGGGCCCCTCGGTGACAAGATTTTGCTAAAAAGCGACCGACTTTTTTCCCGCTCCCCAGGCACCCTGTCTGGGCAAACAAAAAAAAAAGACTTCCCGACCTCCAAGAGAAGGCAGCCCGCCAACCAAACCCAAAATATCTCTAAAAAAAAGGAGTTTCCCCAAAAACAAAAGTCAAAAAAAAACCCAAAAGAATAAAGTTAAAGAAAATGCAAAGCTCCCCAAAAGATGAAAATCCTCTTTGATGGGAAGATATACTCTCCTTTTGACGCTCTAGTCCGCAGTAGAAAACGCTTTGGGGGGGTCGGTGGGAAGCAGAGAAAGGCAGTCATGGGTCGCCAGGAGGCAATGCCCCAAAATGCTGCGCCCTGAAAGGTAGGAAGGGGAGGAACGACCCAAAAGCACCCTCCCCCTCATCCCGGACAGACTCCCCCCCCACCCCAAACCCCTTGGCCCGCCCTCACAGGCAAACCCCAACAGGGGAAACTGTGCGCTGGTGCCAGAAAAGCGACCCTTCTCAGGGAAAATCACAAAGGGGAAAAAATAAAGCCTGAAGTGAGTAAACCCAAAACCCCAAAAATCAAGCTACCAAAGGGTCTCCCCCTCCCCTGGACCCCCGGTTTTCCTGACAACAAAGAAAATCCCCCAACCCGGAGGGGCTTTACAATGGGGTTGTCAGACCTGAGCTGAAGCCCAAAATAAAGCTCCTGGGTGTATATCACCCAATAACACATGACACAAATCAAGCATACTACAGTGGAACATTTTGGGTTACTATAAAATCCCTCCTCCCGCAATATGCAAAACAAGACCTGACGTTGTCATTTCCGGGGGATATTAAAAGGGGACTGTTTACTTCTTAGGGTATCATTCTTTATGCTGGCCAAACATGCGGGAAAAGGTTGTCACCCGGTCAGAGTAACAAACCCGTGCTCCGCAATAGTCGATCACCGCATCGCTGTTGAAACTCTTGCTTTTGGATTCACCTGGGTGGGTCCTTCAAAATGTACAATGTTACACAAATCAGGGTTTTTAGATTAGACATCTCAGGTGGCCCCTAAACACATGACCGGTGATCATAGGGGAGAATTCAATCACACCCCCATCTGGATCCCGAGGGACCGGGTGTGGAGGGTATCAATACAATGTGCTGAAATTTTCCCCTAGATCGCTCTTCCCAACAGCCAAGAGCCAATACATGTTAGAGGAGGGGTCCTAGACCTCACCTTGGCCACTGCGGCTCTGGTGTAGAGAATTAGATGGTGTGTCGATGAGACTGTCACAAGTGACCACTATGGCACTCTTACTACCCTCATGGATACTGGCCCAGCCCAAATGCCACAACCAAATTCAAGATGGAAAACAGACAAGGCCAACTGGCAAGCCTTCCAGGATGCCTTGGCCCACTGTCCTAGAAGCAATGACCCCCACAGAGTGAAAACGTGGAAGTGCTTGAAGCCAGATTATCAGCAGCCTCCAGACTATACCTAAACTGGCCATGATCGAGGAGTTATAAAGCTGCCTGGTACTTTAATGACAAATTGAAGGAAGTCAACCACAGAGTGACATGTGTAGAAAACATTCCTGAAGGCAAAGAACCCATGACAACCTAGCTCTCCCAAGGTAAGCAGTTAGGATGCCATAAGAGTCAGGCAGGAAAAGTGGCTGGAATGGTGATCCTTTGACCACCGACACCCTTACAGGAACTGTGGCAACAGGTTAGCGAGCTATTAGGTGCACACGCCACACCCTCAAGCAGAAGCAACAGGCCAGGTGCACGAGTTCTCTGCGAGAACAAGCAGCAACAGTCTGCCAGCTGAACTGAGGCAAACCAACAACACCTACAACCAGGCAGACTTGCTCATATCAGAGAAAAGGCAGCGAACCCGATAACTCAGATATTATCTTCTCTCTGAGGAACTAAAACAAACCTACAAAAACAGTTCTTCCACAGCCCGGCTCTGTTGGGATCTTGTACCCATCATTTCCACCTAGGACTGGCAGGTGAGTTTGCATTCCTGCAACTCATCAACAAGTCTTCCACTTCTACCCCAGAGCTGGAAGAAGGCATCATAGTTCCCACCCCAAAACAAAAGGAGCCAGGGAAGTACCATCTCTCTCCTCAGCTGTTCTGGGCAAGAGGCGAGAGAAGGGTACTAAACGAACTCCAAGGGAAAAATGGGACCGCCCATGAACCCCTCCTGGGTTCACAAGGGGCATGAGCAAAACACACAATACCCCATGCTCTTAAGCACAATCAGTACGTCACTGTTGTGGTAGTATATCCTAGACCTGCAGAAGGCTTTGAATTTGCAAGTTCTCTTTCTATTCAGGAGAGGGCCCGATCGAAGGGATCAAGGAAGTTTCCTGGCTTGGAAGGTGACTATTTCAGAAACAGAACAGCCAAAGTCAGGTTCCAAGGTCACCTATCACAGTACATGCCACTAGAAAAATGGAACACCTCAGGGTGGGGTCCTCAGTCCACCCTTTCCACACTCTAATGTTGTTGAACTACAGCACCCAGTGGGGTCAAGATCTCTTCTATGCAGAGCCTTTTAATCATCTCCTTGGAGCACATGCCTAAGTAAAGCCCAGGGGGCCTGTCTGAGACTAAATGTTCAAGGGACAAGTCTGAGAATCCAGGGAATGGACTTGAATGGATTTCCCGGTCTTCCAGTACCTTGGGGTAATGACTGACCGGGCCCTCTCCTTTAAAAAGGAGGTCCTGTACTTGGGGGGCCAAATCAAAGCAAGCTTCGCCTTTAGAGCGATGTCTGGGGACACATAAGAGCAGAAAAAAGTACAAAGATCATTTATTACATCCCACCCCCAAATTGGGACTAGTTTTCTGCTCCCTCATTCCACAAAGCCAAAATAAGAAAAAATTGGAGAAAATTCAAATGAAGCTGCAGGATTATTCGGGTCCCCCGGGGTGGACGAAGGCCCTCATCTTCTCATAAATCATGAGACAGAATAAAAAAATATTTAGACGCCGAAAATGACCCGAGCGTTTCAAAAAACTCCTGGCTGTTCTCACCCCCGGGGTGTTGATTGTACAGCTCAAAGAAAAACTACTTGCCAAGGGTTTGGACTCCCCTTATTTTGATTTGGGTTGGCCCCCTTTGGTCGTAATCTTGATCGGTTCTTTGTTATGGCTTGTCGGGGGAAAAAAAATCAGTACCCCAAGCTTACTAAAGGCAGAAACAGAGAGGGTCTTTGCACCCTCAATCCTCCGGGTAGTAAAACCTATTCATGGATGGATCAGTCGATCCCTTAAAACCCATGCGGGTCCCGGGCTTGCAGTAGGGGATGCCCCCCAACCTGAGGAAAACAGAAAATGCCTCCTCACTACAAGAAAGGGGCAGTTGCGATCATGGGAGCCTTAGCCCACGTGTCCCCGAGGGAAGGAACGTTCTCATACGCCTCCCGGGCACCATTGACATCTGCAGCAAAATCACCCAAAACATCTATTTCTGACTACTATCCTCACAATCTCACAAGGATTCTTGCTCAGGGTAGAGAATAATCATGGGACTGGGTCCCTACCCATGGGTATCAGGGGGAAATGAGCCCTGTTGCCCAGACTGCTGACATTGGCAGGGGTTTGCCCCCAAACCCCATGATCATAAAACCGAGCCAAAAAAAATTAAGGCAGAAGTGAAATGCTACAGCTCATGCCTTCCCCTGCAGCTTCCTAGAGTGAAAAAAAGATCCTACCCCTCGGCCAGATGATACTCAATGCCACAGGCAATGAGCCACTGGCACTTTTCTGAAGCAATCAATAGTCATTTTCACAGAATCAGACTAGGTTACCATTGAGCAGGGGGCAGATCATACAGACAATTAACCATTAAGAAGGATGTCGCATGCACTGTGGTGGCTGAACACCACTTTGGTACATTACTTACTAATTGAGCACACCAATTTCTGGGGGCAAGAACCACCCACAACAGCCACCGGGGTTGGTGAATGTGCCGCATGCTTACCCCTGTGGCAGGAGTGCCTACTGGCATCCCGCCACCACGGTAAGCCAGAGTGGCAGAGAAACAAAATGAGGCAGCCATAAATAGCTGACACAGGCCGGGGCCTACAGATGAAGGCCCGGGCAAAGCCAGAACTTTGCAAATCTCAAACAAACGAACGAATGTCAACGGCCCTCTCTCCCCCTCCTGCGGGAATATAGTAAGCCACTAATCGTTCCAGTGTATCTCCCGTGGTGCGCAAATTGGTAAACCATGCTGTCAGTAAGGTACAGTGTCGGTTCGTCCCCGGTCTGACACCTAAGGACGAATTTTTATCCACGCAGTCAGCAGAGGGAAAAACGTCAGATCGCCCCCGCCTGACACTGCCGACGCATGAATTGGTTAACCCCCTGTTAGCGGAGGGACAATGTTCAAACATCAATGCGTCACAAGAGGACCACGGGCCCCCTTAAGAGAGATTTACTTCAACAAAATCAGTTGTTTGGCCACTTCATTTTCCCTTAGTGTCTCCTCCAGAGAGATGGTGAACCTTGCGGGCAGAGCCAAAAAAGGGGGCCATCAGAGTGGCTGCCTTAATCTCTGGAGAAGGGTTTTTTCTGGATAGGGTTTTGCTTTTTCCCCATTTTTTGTTTGTTTAGGTACGGATTGAGGGAATAGGTAGGGAAGTGAGCCATCCTTTACTCCTTCACGATGGGGAAGTCTAAGAAAAAATCTGCCCCTCCCAAGAAGTCGACCAAGTGTCCTTCTGGGATCAATATTCAGCCAGGAAATTCCTCTTCATCTGGGGTGGTGAGTCCGGGACTTCTGAAGAGATGGACACAACTGCCTCCAGACCTGAATCTGTAGACACTCTTTCCATCTATATCCATTCCACACGACAACATCCGCCGACATCCCCTCCTTCAGCATCACTCCGATAAAGTTTTCATCTTGAATCTGATGATTTCGAAACCTCCATCGAGGCTCTTCTTGCTCTCGAGAAGGACTTTACCAAATCTGCAGATATCTACAAAAATCAAATTCGGGGATACTACATACTACAGCATAAAGAAAACAACGATCCCTTCTCCTCCTCCAGACACCACAGTTTCTCAGCATAAAAATCATCACCTACATCCTTAAAACCCCCCCCCAGAGGCCCAAAAGATGGTTCTGGAGGCTATCCTCTCGGGTTTCCCATGAGTCGCCGGGAAAGAACACCCTCTTGTCGAATCCGCCCCCGCCTCAAGTCAGATCTAAAAGAAGAGACAAGGCAAGTCCTCGTCACACTTTTTGGGGGAACCACCGAAGGAACTTCACCTTGGAATCTTCGGTACATTCTCCCTCAGACCATACTATTCAGAACCTCTCCGATCACAAAATGCCAAAGATTAAATCACCATCTCCAAATGCAGATCCCAGCCATGTTGCAGAGTACGCATGAACATCATTTAAATGAGGGCTGCATGCAGAAATAAAGGAAGGTTTCCAGATTCACAGCCAAGTCCCCAATTGCAGTTTTAGGCCATTACTCCTGGAATCCTATCTGTGAAGAGAGACACAGACGCCTCAACATTCCTGTAGAACCTTTCTGAAGCCACATACTCACGCATATTCACATGCAGACTGCATGCATAGGATAACAACACACTGTCTTCCCGCATTCCCCTTCCATCCATGAGCTATGCCAAAATGGCTTCAGCTTCTGTCCTAGTTCCAACAATACCGCTGCCTCTCCAGGATATTCTCATTCACGACCCTCCAAAATTGATACATCAACAGCTTCTATTGAGCCCACAAGTTCCCCAAAAATCTCGCTTGAGACTTCCTCTCCCACGACTGCATCGACTGTACAGGCAGATCCAACCTCTTCTTCTGAGCCACCTGATCAGAGAACAGATCCTATGGAGACACTTCTGATCACTTATCGCAGAGAAAGAGATGCTGCCGATTGCCCCCTTCATATGACAGTGATTCTATCCCGTCTCAAAAATATTTCTCCACGACGTCTTTCCCCAAAATCGTCCCCCAATCCCATACCCCCAAATATATCCCCGCTAAAGAGGGGTTTCTCCCCCAGTCATTCACATTCCTGAATTTTTTTAGTGGGGAAAAACAGAAAACCCCAAACTCCTTCCTAAAAACTGTAGAGCTATTGCACTTTGTGACAGGACTCGATGCAGATGCATTGAGCAACACCACGATAGTGGGATTGCATCTACTTAGGGAACTCAATGGTCTAAAGTAAAATTCCCCACACCAAAACCCTTCCCCTTTTAAAAGGGAACTTATCTATCTTTGCATGTCAACATCCGGGTTCGACCCATTGTCTCCCACACTTGTGGCCATGAATTTGAGTTTCAGGGTTCCCCGGGTGACAGCGATTTCATTTTTTAACTCTACAACCCCCCGATACTCCCCAAACCCCAAACTCGACCTCATCTTTGCCTAGTCAGTGACGCCCATTTTCTTGCGGAGATTTCAATCTCACAACCCTTTTTGGAACAACCTTCACTCCCTCCGCTAACAGACTCCCGCACATTGGACAACTCTCCAACTTCTCAAAACCCTTTTTGAAGGAACGCCCCAGGGGGCATACTAATCCTTTCTTCTTCCCCTGCTGTACAGATCTCATATCCATTCCGCTTCCTCCTCTAAAACTTTTTTGAATATGCTGACGATCTTCAGCTGATTTCCACTGGGAGAACCTTTTCACATGCCCCCATATTCTACCTAGGGGGAGCGGTGTATCTCTGGGCTTGAATATCACCTGCAGAAAACCAGGGGATTTTCAGCCGACATTCCAACAGCAATCAGGCTTTACATAAAGACAAAAAAAGATTGGGTCACTTCGCACAATTTCCTTGGGGTGTTTTCAACATCAGAATGTCTCACTCGCTAAAATAGAGACTACTTAAAGTCCCGCTTGACGTAAATGAACATTTAAACTAGTTTATGGAAAGGGCTACATGTTCTGCCTCCTTTACATACAGCATTTAGGTCTTCATGACTACAATTTCTACCTGATGCACAAACTCCACCACGCTCAAAAAAATTGAAACAACAAAACAAATGTATTGCATTTTTTTTGGTGCACCACGATGACTAGACCCCACTTGAGAAGGATCCCCCCCTGTCCTAGAAAACCAGAATCCATGATGGCGCTGGGTTTGTAGCTATTTTTTTTTCCAGAAATGACCATGGCCCTCTTGCTACGCCCTTTGAGGAAATTTTGTACCCCCTTTGTAAAATTTTTCCCCAACTTTTATGAAGGACCCAGGATTTGAACTCCGGAGCATTGCACTCTCCTACTATAGGGGAAAGAGATCGGGAATTTTCCCCCACCCCAGATCGCCAGACCAAAAATCCTGGGGATCCACCACTAGCTCACTTCCACCAAACCCCCCCTCGCCGATAATCAATGTGATTTTTCACCCCCTTATTTCTCTAAACAAGAATAGCTACCTTTTTACCGTGGACCCCTTGGCAACAACAAAAAATCGGGCTGGGCTTTTTTTGTGGCGATTACAATTTTCAAAAGGGAAACTTTAAAAACTCCCCTTCCCAGGCCCAGTTCTTGCCATTAAGGGTGCCTTATCACTGCCCTCTCCTACCTTACAAATCTGTCTAAACTAACTAACTCCCCCCTATCACCCTCCAAACCTCCAAAACCCTTCTCCAAATGACAACTTCACTTACTTACAATGATCCTCTTCTACCCCAACAGCATGAGAAGGCAAGATGTAAATTCAGGGTTTCCCAGGCATGCAGAATGAAGGAAACGATCTTGCGACACTGCACCCAAGGCTACTTACGCCGGTTACATCACCGTTTTACTTTCCAGCATCGGCACTTAAAGTGTTGAAAGAAAAGCCCCTTTTATACAGCTCGTATTCAGCCCCAATTTTGGTTCATGCTGGCTCCCCGTCCGTACTGGACAGGAGATTCACTGAGTTAGCCATCAAAATAAAGGGGGGGGGGGCGGGGGGGGGGTTTTTGGGGGTGGGTGGGGGTGTGTGGGGCGGGCGGGGGAAAAAAAAAAAATAAAAAAAAAAAAAAAAAGATAAAAGCAATAAAAAATAAAAAAAAGAAAATAAAGAAAGAAAGAAAAAAAAAAATAAAAAAAATAAAAAAAAGCAAAACAAAAAAAATTAAAAAAAATAAAAAACAACAAACAAAAAAATATAAAAAAATAAAAAAAGAAAAAAAAAATTTTTTGGGGGTGTGTTGTGTGTGTGTGGGTGTGGTGGTTTTGGGTGGGTGGTGGGGGGGGTGGGGAAATATAAATGTATAGGAAATTTTTAAATAAAACTAAATAAAAAATAAAAAAATTTACCCCCAACACACACACACACACACACACACACACACAACCACACACACACCCACACACAAAAAAATAATTAATTAAAAAAAAAAAAAAAGAAAAAATTTTAAATAATATAATTATATTATATAAAATATAGAAAAAAATATAGCAAAAAATTTTAAATTTAAATAAATAATATATAATAAAATTTTAATAATATATATAATATCTAATAAATGATAAAAATTTATATAAATATTATAATTATAATATATATATCATATATATATATAAAAAAAATATATATATATATTTAATTAATATCAAACCGCGGCGCGACACCACACACACACACCCACCCCACACCACACCACACACACAACCATATATATTTTATATATTATATATAATATATATATATATAATATAATATTAGCATATAAATCATAATATATATATAATTATTATATATCTATTATAAAATATATATTATATGCATTTAAAACATATAAAATTAATTATATATATATATATATATATATTATTTTAATATATATATATATATATATACAATCACACCGCGCGCGCAACCCACACACACCCCCAAAACACACACACACACCACAAAATAAATTTATAATTATATATATATTAATAAAAATTATTTATGTATATATATAATTTTATATATATATATATATTTATTTTATATTGTAATAATATGCAAAATTATTATATATTTATATATAATTATTATAAATATATATTAGATTATAATTTTTACAAAACACACACACACACACACCATGAATGATCATTTTATATGACACCCCAAACACACCATACCACACACCACACACCCACACACAACAACACCCCAACACACACCCACCAACACCACACCACACAAAACCTATATATATTATATAATAATAAATAAAAAAATTTTTTGGGGGAAAATAAAAACAAAAAAACCCAAAAAAAAATACACCCACCACCACACACCCACCCCACACACAACACACACACACACCCAAAAAACACACACACCACACACACACCACCCACCACAGATATATAATTATTTATATTAATAAATATTATATATATATATATATATATATATATTATATATATATATATATACATAATGCTCCCAAAAAAACATTTAAATCACAGAGGGAATTCCCCGGGAAATAAAAGCACGTGTTTCTTGTCGTCAAAGGGTATTGTAAAATAAAAAAATAAAAAATTGAAAAATATGTGATCTTTTAAAAATTCTAATTCCTTTTTAAAACTTCTTTTTTTTTAATTGCTAACGCTACAAGGAGTCCCATTTTCGGAGGGGGGAAAAAGGGGATCGAGCGGCAAGAGTTTCGATCCCGCCACAGAATGTGACCTTTGATCGCTGAAATATATGACAGGGCGCGACGCCACTCGTATTTCAACCTTCTCTCGACTGCCCAAAGAAATTTCCCCCTTGAGAGATTTCATCGCCATTTTTCCACTGCTAGTTGAAGTACTGAGCATAGAAATAGAAAGTAGTATTTGTTTTTTTCTTTTATCTTTTTTGGGGAAAAATCTTTTTGCTGAACCCCCCCAGAGTTTTACTGGGATTTTTTACAAATTAAAGTTGACATTCAGAGCTTTTTTGTGGGGGGGGGGGTTTAAATGTAATAATGTAAAG
>NC_051389.1:33634332-33664025 GCF_015228065.2 Penaeus monodon
GAAATTACCCAAGGGGCCAAAGCATTTTTTGCTGGGGCTACTCAAGCAGTGTGGGCCAGTGGAGATGATTGCAAGATCGTCTGCATAGGAGATGAACTTGTACCCCACGGGGAGGTGAATGTTGAGGATGCGGGAAATTTTAAGGTGTTAAAAGGGCTGGACTGAGGACCCCACCCTGTGGTGTTCCATTTTCTAGTAGCATGTGCTGTTATAGGTGACCTTGAATCTGACTTGGCTGTTCTGATCTGAAATAGTCACCTATCCAAGCCAGGAGCTTCCTCTAATTCCCTTCTGGATCAGGCTCTCCTGAATAGCAAGAGGACTTGCTAATTGAAAAACCTTCTCCGGATCTAGGAATACTACCATAGATGTAACAGTGCTGATTGTACTTAAGATCATGGCTATGCTGTGTGCTGTACTCATGCCCCTTGTGAACCAAAGGGAGTTTTCATGTAAGGGGTCCCATTTTCCAAAGGAGTCGGTTTAGTACCATTCTCTCGGCCGTCTTGCCCAGACAGCTGAGGAGAGAACCTATAAGAGCCCCTCTTCCAGCTCTGGGATAGAGTGGAAGTTTCGCAAGACTTGTTGATGAGTTGCAGGAATGCAAGCTCACTTCCCAGTTTTGGGGTGGGAAATGATAGGGTACGAGATCCCATCAGTACCGAGGCTGTGCAAGAAACTGTTTTGTAGTTTTTCTTAGTTCCCTAAGAGAAAAGATAACATCTGAGTTTTTGGGTTCAGCTGCCCTTTCTCTGATATGAGCAAGTTTGCCGGGCTGTAGGCGTTCTCGGTTTGCCCTCAGTTGGGCTGGCGTGGTGTGTGCACTCAAGGCTTAGCAACTAGCAGCTCGCCTGACCCATTGCCACAGTCTGTAAGGGTGGTTCGGCGGGTCAAAGGACTCGTACCTTTTCAGCCAATTTTCCTGCTTGAACTTATGGCAGTTTACTTGGCATCTCTGACTGCTTCCTTAGGAGGGCTAGGTATCTGGGGATCTTTGCCTTCGGAATTGTTTTTTGCACATTTACTTCTTAATCTCATCATTAAAGTACCAGGCATCTTTATAACTCCTGGACCATGGGCGAGTTTTAGGTATAGTCTGTGAGGCTGCTTAATTTATCGCACTGATAAGTCTGGCTTCAAGCACTTCCATGTTTGTGGGAGTTCATTGCATCTAAGACAGGGGCCAAAGTATTCTGAATGGCTTGCCAGTTGGGCCTTGTCTGTTTTCCATCTTGGATTTGATTGTGGGATTTTGGGCTGGGCCAGCATCCATGAGGGTCATAACAGTGCCTAATGGTCACTTGTGACAGTCTCATCGACACACTATCTAATTCTCTCCACCAGAGCCGCAGTGGCCAAGGTGAGGTCTAGGACCCTCCTCTAACATGCATTGGCTCTTGGCTATTGAGAAGAGCAATATCAGGGAAAGTCTCAGGCACAATGTCTATGTGACGTCCTGCCACATCCGGTGCCCTACAGGGAGCCAGGATGGAGTGGTGTGCATTGAAGTTTCCCCCTATGATCACTCAGTCTCGTGCTGCAGTAACACAGACCTGGCTGATGTCTAAGTACAGCCTTAGGGGGCCCCCAGCCAGATGAATCTCAACAACAAGACTAGGGGTGATCAAAACCTCTTTGCCACCTGTGCTTGGCAGCATGAAGACATAATACCTGAAACAATGCCCCAAAAGTTCCTTGGGCTGCAACTATTGCGTGAAGGGGTGGCATTCTTTGTATCAAAACCATAGAGTGTTACACTGTAGTGTTTAGATTGTGTCATGATGTTACTTGGCAATAGTTACATCTGAGACGTTTTGTATCGGTTTCAGGGGGTCTGTTATATCAGAGTCTGACAACCCCATTGGAAGTCTTTTGGGTTGAGGGCTGTTTGTCAGGTTTATCCATGGGTTCACGGGAGGGAGAGCCTTTGGTAGCTTGATTTTTGTGAGTTTGGTTTCCTACTTCAGGTTTTTGTCTGTGTATCTTTTCTTTTTGCTGATTTTCCCAAAGTAAGGTCAGTTTGTTCGGGCATGGCGCACAGATTAGCCTGTTTTGGCTTTCCTGTGGGGCGTGGCCAGGGTTGGAGTGGGGAGGGGGGTCTTGTCCTGGGTTTAGGGTGGGGCTGCTTGGCTCTGTTCAGATTCCTCCCTTTCAGGACTGCAACATTGGTTCATTTTCCCTCTTGGTGACTTGATACCTTTCGCCTCCCCCTCACCTCCCCCAAAACTGTTGCTACTGCAGTGGGTACAGCAGTCAACAGGAGAGTCTGTTTCCCTTTTCAAAGAGGAGATTATCGTTTCTTGGGGTTTTTGCAGTGTTTTTTGAAAACCTTTTTTCCTGTGGTTCTTTTTTTGACTTTTTTTATGATTGGAAACCCTTTTTATTGGGAAAAATCGGGGTCGGATTGAAGGGGTTCCTTTTTTAGGAGGTTGGGAAGTCTTTTTGTTTTTTTCGAATTTGGAGAAGAAAAATGAGCCGGGGCTTTAAACCCCCCATGCAGGATAAAGCTTGGGGAAAAAGTTGTAATGGGTCTTTGAAAGGAGGAAAAAAGGGGGGGGGGGCCCCCGTATACCTTGAATATTTTTTGTTCCAGCCCCGGGAACCCCCTTTACCCAAAAAAAGCAGGATTCTCGGTAACCCGGAAGATTGGGAAATAGTTAACAGTTTTGGCGCCATCTCGGGTGTTCTGGCCGGGCCCCCTCGAACGTGACTCCAGGGGTACCTTCGCAACCCATGCTGTTGAAGCAGATTTAAACTGGAGGGGTCGCTAATCAGGGATTTCCATTCCCCCCTGTTTTCAACAGAAGGTCGGCAGCAGGACTTACAGAGGGCGCAAGCTGCCGGCCCCAAAACTACAGCAAATGTCACATTTCCCGAAACCAAAACCCCGTGGGAGATGGGGAAAAGGGTATAAGTGTTGGGCCAGCTATGGCAAAGGATAAGAAGAAGTGAAAGTGAAGGTTATGCAGCATCTAGGTAGGTGTTGAGGGAAAGTTTTAAAATCGGGATTGAGGGGTGGCAAAGGGGGAAAAAAAAGAAAAACCAAAAGAAAAAAAATTACATTAAAAAAAAGAGAAAGCAAAACAAAAAAAAACTGAACAAAAGAAGAGGATAGGGGAAGGGGAAATGTGAAAATGAAGGAGTAGGGGGTAGCTTCAAAGGATGCGGCCACGCTCAAAAAAATGCATCCTCTTCGTCCCATGCCCCAAAAAAAAAAATCATGGCTTAATCTCGATTTCCGGCCGGAACGAAAGATGGGGTTGAGTCTATCCAGCCACTCGGGATGCCAAGCACAGAGGGTTGGTCTGTTTACAGACCAACCTACGCCCCTCGATGTTCAGAGGAAGCAGGAAAAAGCTTCCTCATGGAGTTCAAGATGTAATAATCGATCCCAATTTATCCCCCAAGATCCATCTGAGTGCTTTATTCTGAACAAGCTGGAGTTTTTGCTTTTTTAGTGTATGCTGTTTTGGGGGAGTGCAAGTGGTGTGTATATGAGGAGAGGTTTTTTTAGTGTTTTATATAGATGCAGTTCGGTGTGGGGCCCCCACTTTTTACATTGATAAAGCGAATGCAGAGCTTTTCTTGCCAAGGCGGCCTCTGAAATAATATACAAATGAAATCGAAAGTATGTATCAAAGATTAAACCAAGGATGGTACAAGAGGATGTGATTTAGAGAGATGCTTGTAGTATATCAAAGGTGTTGGGGTTTATAATGTCGTAAGGAGGAAGTTTTCGCGGTTTTACAAAAATTCGTCAATAACACCGACGCCTGAAATCGAGCAAGGTGCATATAGTCGTCAACAAAGAGGATAGTGGGAGTCTGTGTGTGGGGGATCTGGAAGGTCGTTTGTGCAAAAACGTATGGGAGTTTTGGGATGAGTATGCACCCCTGAAGTACTCCAGCATATAATAAAATGGTGCCTTAAATTTTTTAACAATTTTTAAATTTTTAATTTGCGGTCATGAAGAAAACTGCAGAGTGACTTTTTAATCACAGGTGGAAAGTTAAATTTGGTGCAATCTGTACTTCAGGACAGCATGCCAGACCGTGTCAAAGGCTCGCTCAACTTTTTTTGTAACAAGAACAGTCTTTAGTCTGAATGAGGTAGAGAAGGGGGTGTAGTTACTATTCCCGTGGATTGCGAAAATCATCGAACATGGGTTTTAAAACTGTATAAATTCTGAGTTAAAACGATTTCGAAAACACGTCAGGAGACGTTTTGTCCTTTCAGATGGCTGAAAAAGATATGCCGAATTTTATACTGAGACCTGGGGATGGTGCTCAGCATAGTTGAGGCAAGGGAAGCGAAGATGTAATCCAATCCCCATCTATTGTTTGAGAATTAAGCCCATCAAGATTTTAAAATTTAAGTTTTGATAATTTTAAATTTTGGGTTTAAACGACTCCAGAAAGATCGTCTTCTTAGTTTAGTATGTTAATGTGGAAATTTTAATTATGATGGGTATGTGGTCTGAACCAACGTTCGGACCGGGTTGTAGGTGTGTGTGGTAGGCAGGTGTGCCCTGCTCCCCAAACCCGAGATCAAGGCGGCACTTTCCTTGGGTGTGTATGAGGTGAAGAAGTCGAGTCCTATGTAGTGGAGCCTTTTTGTTTCAAAAATAGAAAAGGGGTTGCCTACCCTGTGCATTGTAGTGCTGTGGTGTGGGTGGCGTTGATATCTCCGGGAAAGAAGGCTGGAGGTTTGTATAATTAAATAATTTGTTGACGTCAACAAGAGGCAAATTAGTATTTGGTTTATATAGGCAGTGGAAAGGATAATGGGTCCCTGTGGTGTGAAGAACCTGACTGCCATGAAGTCAGGGTGGCTGAATGAGAGGGTGAGGAAATCATGGGTGATGGTGGACTTAATGAGAATACAGGACCCCAATTGCAATCATGGGGGATCCTTTTTGCCTTTTTTTGGTATGCTTGTTTGTTGGGAGATCTGTTTGCGTTTGTTTTCACTTTTTTTTGTAGTGTTAGTACTTGTGAGTTTCTTTTAGCAAGAAGCTCCGAGTATCTGTCCCTTCAGTTGTGGATTTTCTGATGTTATGGCATATTCAGGGATGTATAAATTGTCATCTTCGAAGATCTCCTCTGGGACAACAATGCTGGGGAAGCTGTTTCTTGTAGCATGATGGGGAAAATGTTGAGAATTTCTTGGAGTTGTATTTTGCAGCAATGAAATGTAAAATGGCTTGTATTTTCGGGTTTGTGTTAGGTGTGAAGGTGTTGAATTGGGGAGGGGGAGGCAGAGTTGTTCTGGAGGAAGATGCAGGTCGTCTGGGTGTGATAGTCTGGGTAGGTAGTGTGGCGCTGTTGTGGCGTATGAGGAAGCAGTGTGTTTGTTTTCCCTAATTTTGATTTCTTTTTGCTTTCAATGATTCTTTTCTTTTGGGGAAGAATCCGCTAACGGCAACGTGCGACCCTTGCAGTTGCAGCATTTGATGCTCTCCTTGCATTTGGCAAAGGGAAGTGACCTTCGCTACCGCAACGAGAGCATCTGTGTGTGTGTGCATGAGTGTTCAAAACCTGTAGCAGTTTAAGCATTGTTCGACTGAATAAAGCACTCTGGTACGATATCATAATTTGGGTTCCGATGTATTGAACATCATGATCCCACATGAAAGAAGTTTCTGGGCTTCCTCGGGGGGCAGAAACACGAATCTTCACGTTTCGCGACTAGGGAGGCTTGTAAACGTCAAAGGACAGTGACACTTTTCTTGGCGGATACTTCCTCACACGATCGTGGGAGGATCGTCCTTTCGATCTTTTAGCCACGATCATGCATTTTGCCTTTTTCCGGAGAGGGGACGGGAGAAAAAACATGTTCGTTCAATTTTTTTTGGCGTACATTATTTTTCATATATAGATAAATAAATATATTTTGGGTATATATATACATTTTATTTATTTATATATATTATATATATTATATATTTTTACACCGGCCCCCTCGTCTCTCTGCCACCAAACACAAAGCAGGCTAGGCAGACGGCGTGTTATCCACGGGGTCGAGAACACTGAACAGCTCCAAGAGGCATAGAGCACCACAGCGTCCCAGAACACCATGAGGCGAAACGCCAAGTGGCGAGGCAGGGCATGAAATAAACACAAAATGACAGTCTTTCCTTTATTTACCTGTACACTTTTCTATAGGCACAATACAGGGGGAAACCAGCATGTCACACTGCACAATACAGCTTATAACAGGGCAAACACAAAAGTTTATCAGGTCACAAGGGCACACACAAGGTCTTCACAGGAGCAGCCCCCAACTCCGCCCCTTTGGGCTTGTTCCTCCGCTCACAGCCAGTTGCGTCATGTTTGCCCAGGTCCTTCATGTTAACACATCCCCAGGTCATCCTTTTCATGTTAACACATGTTTCGCACAGGGGACAAAGACCCACTGGCGTAGCACTATCCCCCCTATCAAGCAGACGACCAGTCTGCTCTGACATACCTAAACCTGAAAAAAAAACTAAAAGAAAATTTAAATAAAATTAGTCCTCAGGAACAAACAAAATTCTTTCAAACAAAAGTAACCGTAATTGTAAATCAGTTCTCAGAAACACAAAAATCTTTCATCCAGCTCTCGCTGGGGTCGCTCTGGAGGTGTGGGCGGCGGTAGATTGGCAGTGGCACTCAGAGGGGTATCTTCTGCCCCAAGACCTGGCTCATGGTCACCATTGACATGTGTTGCATCGCCCTCACCGTCCAAAAGCTCGTCCTCATCTCGGTCAGCGTCTGCCACGTCCTCATCGCCACTACTGGGGCTAACGTCATCTTCTTTTTCACCATGGCCCCAGGAGTAGCTTCCTGGCCCATGGTAACGCCACAGCCGGTCCACGTGGACAACCGACGGTCGTTTTCGCCCTCTGCGAATTCGATAGGTGACATCAGAGAGGGCCGCTACCACCGTGTATGGCCCTTCCCAGGGGCTCTGTAGCTTCGGCGAGAGCCCTCGCTTCCGACGCGGGTTATGTAGCCACACTCTGTCACCTATGTTGTACCTCACTTCCCTCATGCGCCGGTCATAGGTCTCCTTCATGGCATACCTTGAGCTTGCCACGCACTCGTCGGTGCACCTCCACCAGGTTCTCCTGCAGTGCCACTGCATAGCTGGATGTGACAGTTGGCAAGTTCACGTCGGGTGGCCGCCCTGTGGCCAAATCCACTGGTAGCTCATGGCCAAACATGAGTCAGGCAGGTGTGAAGCCTGTTACCTCATGCACAGCAGACCGGTAGGCCATGAGCATGGCGGGCATCGGACTGTGGATGGAGGGGTGTCGTCCGTGTCTTGCGCACCCCTAACAGCTTGCAACACTCACGGAACACTCGTGACTCAAACTCACGGCCTTGGTCAGAGTGCAGTTCAGAAGGCACACCAAAACGGGTAATGAATTTTTTCACTAACACCCCAAAGCCACGGTCTCGGCCTCGTGGTTGGGTAGTGCATATGCCTCAGGCCACTTTGAGAAATAGTCCATTACCACACAGATGTATCGGTTTCCTTGTGGCGTGAGAGGCAGCGGACCAGCAATGTCTATTGCCACCCGTTCCATGGGTGCTCCCACACAGTACACCTGTAAGGGGGCAGGGTTTCTTTCTAGTGGGGCCCTTCTTTGCACTGAAACACATCACATGCTCTACACCACTCAGATACGTCACTTCTCATGCCCACCCAGTAGAAGCGTTGACGGAGACGGCTCAGGGTCTTTTTCTTGCCCACGTGGCCACTGGTAACACCGGCATGTAATTCCCTGAGCAACTCAGCACGCATGGCTCTGGGTACTACAACTACCCAAGTGTCACTGTCCACTTCACTCAACTGCACCCAGCGCTTCACTAACAAACCGCTTTGATCCACTTGTAATGTTTCCCACTGGTCCACCAGACACTTTGTGTTGGGGCTCTCCGCAGCCACGGCTTTCCAACTGGGGTGTCCACTGAGAGCCTCAAGCCACCGGACAATGGGAGCAAGGTCAGAGTCCTCACGTTGTGCTTTAAGCCACTCATCATCATCCCCTTTAGTGGCGCATTCCAGCACCTGCAGACGGAGGCACACAGGATCAGAGTCCTTCTGGACACAGTGTGAGCAACTAGCCTCACACGGGCGTCAATCGGGCTGTCAGTGTTGCAATGGACAAGACCCGGGCGGTGGATGATGTGGTAGTTGTACTGCTCAAGGCGCCCTAACCACCTTGCCAGCTGACCCTCTGCTACCTTCAGCGACTTCAACCACTGTAGGGCAGCATGGTCAGTCCGGATGGTGAACTCGGCACCGTAGAGGTATGGGTGAAAGTGCTCGAGACTCTTCACCACCCCCCAGCAACTTTCCTTGTCACACAATAGTTGCGTTCAAGGCCTGCTGAACCCTTGGCACTGGTAGTAGGCCACGACATATCCTTCCCGTCCTTATCTGTGACAAATTTGCCCCCGATGCCTTTCCAACACTAGCGTCAGGGGTCCAACAGTAAAGGGAGCTTCGGGTCTGGATAGGGCAAGGACCGGTGCTTCCACCAGGGCCTTTCTTTCAGGTTGTCAAATGCAGACTGACACGCCTCGTCCCACTGGAAGCACTCCCCTTTTCATGTAAGTCAGTGGAAGGGAGCCGATACACTGGCGAGTCCTGTACAAAGCGGCGGTAGTATGTGCACAGGCCCAGGTAGCTCCTGACTTCCGCCAATGGGGGAACTGCCACTTCTCACCACCACCACCTTCTGTGGGCGGTGCGCACACCGTCTTGACTGACTACATGCCCCAGAAAGGCCCACCTCATGCTGAACACGGCAATTTCTTGGGCCCTGAGTTTGAGGTGGCCTTCCTCAACGCTTAGTACTTCCTCCAGCCGCTCCAGCTCCTCCCAAACCTCCCGAAGACGATGACGTCATCAAGTAGACAAGCGCCATCTCCACTGCAGGCCATCCATACCCCTCTATCAGACGCTCGAAACAACCAGGGCATGCAGAGACCAAAGGGCATGACGTTGAATTGCCACAGCCTTGCCCGAAGAAAGCAGTCTTGCTTGCCTTTTCCCCGCCATCTCCACCTGGTGAAACCCGCTTCAGGTCGAGTGGGAGAACCCCTGCCCCCACCAATACATCGAGGTGTCATCAATTCTCGGCAATGGGTATGAGCCTTGATAGTCATGTCATTCAGCCCCGGAGTCCACACAGAAGCGTGGTGCCGCTTTTTCTTCACCAGGACTACCGCTGATGACCATGTACTGTCTGACCGTTCAATCACCCCCTGTGCCGCCAGCTCATTGACAGTGCGCTGCATCTCTTCTCGCCTGGTTGGTGCAATACGTCAGGGGGGCTCTTGATGGGCAAACTACTTCCGGTGTTAATGCGGTGCTTCACCAATCCTGTGCGGCCCAGGTCCAAGTCACCCCTGCTAAATACATCTGCATACTGAGACAGGGTGTGGCGCATCTTCTCTGTCTGTGCTTCCGTCAGGTTAGCGGCGCTCCGGTGTGCCAAGTCCTCGAAGAAGTCAGGCAATGGCCCCACTCCAACCAACTCCTCACTCCCCGACGACTTCTGGGTGCTCCACTTCCTCACAAGTGCCCAGCTTTGCACCAGCGGCCCCTTCTGGGCCTTATCGGAGAAGTTACCTCCCAACACTGTAACTAACCACTCCCTGGTCCAAAAAGGGGCTCCGCCCAACTGCTACGCCATCAGCCAGCTCCCAGGTTTGGATGGGCTCCACGAGGCCCTCTACTCCACGCATCACTCTTGACAGTCGACACCGGATTCTAGACTCTGTCCTGGGGCAAGGTGCAGTCGCTCAGCCGTAACTACCTCTCCCACAGCCAATCTCGGAAGCAAGGGCCACTTCACCGTGCACCCTCACCAGCTTCCGTCCAAGGTCGACACACGCCTTACTCTGCGTCAGGTAGTCAAGGCCCCAGCAAGCAGTGCTCGTCCAGATCGGCCATATACACCGGCAGCCGCTGCACCATGCTGCCCTGCCAATACGAGCCTCCACTGGCCCCTTGAGCTGCACACAATGCCCCGTGACACCACACAGTCTCTGTGGTGCGTCTGGAAGTTGCATAGTGGCCAACATATCAGGCCGCACTTGGGTCTTCTCAGCCCCAGTGTCCACTGTCAGGTGGCATGGCTTCCCATCTATTGAGCCCTCCACCTGCATCGTGCTGGTTCGACGGCAGCTTACCCAAGTCGGGGCCCGGGAACTGAGGACAGCTGAGTTTTCTGCCTGCACCACTTCCTTAGCCTTAGGACATGCACTCGGATGGTGACCATACCTGCCACAGTCCTTGCAGCACTGCTGGAAGGCATCAGAATCCGTCCGGTTGAGAGGACGTGTTCTCCGCTCCCTCTGACACCGACTACGTCTGTGCCCTACCTCTCCGCAGCCCCAACACAAGCCTTGGAAAGTGCTTGGGCTCACCTTCCTCAATGCTACCTTCTCCACTTTTGGCTTCCGGCCCCGGAGGTCATGGCGGGGCTGAGCAGCTGGCCCTAGGCCACTGGTTGCCTTCAGGAAGGCCTCGAACTCCAAGGCCCTCGCCAGCGCCACCTGCAGGTCCTCAGGGTGTGCCTGCTTGACATAGATTTGCAGCTGCTGGTCCTGCAAAGCGTCAACAAAGAAATCGCGGGGCCAGGACCACGATCATCTCTTCCGCAGCCGGGAGGGTACGACCTCCTTACCAGCGCCTCCACATCCTGCGCCAGCTGGGACAGTGTCTCGCGACGCTCACGAGTCCGCTTCTTCAAGCGGGACCGATATACCTCGGCCTGGTGATGGTGCCCGAAACGGCGTTTCAAAGCCTCCGCCACGCTGGTGTAAGAGGCATGTTGGGATGGCGACAGATGCCCCAACACTTCCACCGCGGGGCCCCTTAGCGCTGTTACTGTTACTGTTACTAGCTGCAGGGCCTTCTCTTCCTGGGAGGCAACGAGGCGGGTTGACCGGGTCCGAGTTTGCCGTTACCTATACCCAAGGGAGCGGTTCCGATGGGTCCCCAGCCTTCTGCAGCGACCACTGGCTCCGACACGGGCGTGCGAGGCCCGGGGGTTTCCTGCCACGGACCCCAGGCAGACCCCAGTAAATCTGACACTCTGGCATCTGTTGCCAAAACCTCGTCTGCCTTCTCTGCTTGCAACGTTACTACCTCGTGATGCCGCCTTTCCTCCTTCACTTCCTCCCTCAGGCCCTGAACCTCGCCCTTCAGAGTCTGCACCTCCTCCATCAGTTCCACTCTTCACGCTGTTGCAGGCCTTGTCGGGTTTCTGCTGAGTTTCCATCTTCACAGATGTAAGATTGCTCTGTAGCACCTCAACAAGTTGGCAGAAATGTTCCTCTGCCTTCCTTGCCTGCATCTCGACGAGATGGTGCGCCTGCTCGTGTGCCCTCTGTGCCTGCTCTTCTGCCCTTTGTGCCATTTCCTCCCTCATACCGGCCAGCATGGCAGTGATCATGTCCATCTGTTAACGCCCGCCTCATCCATAGCCTCCTCTCCCTCATGGCTGCCGCCATCTTTGGACGACATGATAAATCGGCGCTCTCACTGATCAAATATCACAAATCCCACTCCTGACACCATTTGTCACGCCGACCGCCTCGTCTCTCTGCCACCAACACAAAGCAGGCTAGGCAGATGGCGTGTTATCCACAGGGTCGTGAACACTGAACAGCTCCAAGAGGCACCGAGCACCACAGCGTCCCCAGAACACCACGAGGGGAAAAAGGGCCCCCTGGAGAGGCAGGGCACGAAATAAACACAAAAAAGACAGCCTTTCCTTTATTTACGCAAGTTATTTACCCGTACACTTTTCTGTAGGCACAATACAGGGGGGAAACCAGCATGTCACACTGCACGATACAGCTTATAATAGGGCAACACAAAGTTTATCAGGTCACAAGGGCACACACGAGGTTTTCACAGGAGCAGCACCCAACTGCGTCTCTCTTGGCTTGTTCCCCCCCTCTCCCCTCACAGCAGTTGCGTCATGTTTTCCCAGGTCCCTTTATGTTAACACAACCCAGGTGATCCTTTTTATGTTAACACATGTTTCGCACAGAGACAAAGACCCACTGGCATAGCAATATATATAATATATGTAATATATGTAAAATATATATATATAATTATATATATATAATATATATACAATATATATATATAATATATATATATATATAATATATATATACATTTATATATAAATATATATAAACACTGGTCAACAGCAAAAAAAATTGTCAATAATTTTTATAACTGATTTTAGACAATTTGATGCGCTGAATCCAAAAATAACATTGATTTTGTCAATCGGTCAAATTTGTGTTCTATTGCCAAATACTGCTTTTTACGGTTGTTGTTCATACATAAGGGTATTAGCATTTTCGTGGCGGGTATTACGATATAATTTTCAAATTGCGACCTCACATTTTTTGCTAACAGACATTTTTTCCTTATTTTAGATGAATGATATGAATTCGTCCAGAAGGTCTTGCAGAAATAAGCCAGATGTATTCTGCTACATCTGCGGCGAATACACCATTGCTCCTAACAGGAAACCAGTCACAAGTTTCGTAAAGCGTGCTTATCATGCTTATTTTGGCATGAAACTTGGTGATCAGGACAAAGCTTGGGCGCCTCACATGGTCTGCAAGAAATGCCCCCGAGTATCTACGTCGCGGACCCATGGAAAGAAGGACGGGCTGAAGTTTGGAATTCCTATGGTTTGGAGAGAACCGAAAAACCATGTCAGTGACTGTTACTTCTGCGCTATTAATTTGACTGGGATCAACAGAAAGAACCAGAGCAGCCTCAAGTATCCTGATCTTTAATCAGCACGTCGTCCTGTACCTCACAGTACCTGTCACAGCAGAACTTCCTGAGTTAAGTGACGAAGAATTTTCTCAGTAGGCACAATGAAGACAATAAGAAGTAGTTCCTAGGCGATGATGCGATGACGCTCCGCATCCCTTTTCCCCGAAGGAGTAAAGATCTGCCCCTGACCTCAACTTGCCAAATTCATCCGCGAATTGTGGCTCAAATGAAAGAAAAAACCTTCTTTCTGACAGTACTCGCATCACTTTTACGCCAACAGACGTCAAGAATCCTTCGTTTTTCTCGAAGGGAAAAATTGGTGTACTGTACAGATGTTCAAAGCTTTACACAATCTTGGATTGCACAGTACCCAACCTGTAGAATGGAGACGTTTTCTGACACAGCAAGAGATCGCTGAAAGCCGTTCTGGTGCCAACGGCAACCAGTTTCCTCATACGCTGGCTCACTCGACTACACGAAGGAGAAGTATGAAGCGGTGAAGTATCTGCTGAGAAAATTCGTTATTGGCAGCCCTGAGTGGAGACTGTGTTGACCTGAAGATGGTAAACTTTTTGTTGGGACAGCAGTCCCGGGTTCACCAAGACCCATGCTTTCTTTCATGTGGGATAGTGGGACCGAGCTAAGCATTACACGAAAAGGAGTGGTCTCTGCGGGAATTGGAGCTAGCAGATCAAAGAACGTCATCAAACGCCCCTTGGTGGACAGAGCAGGATACTCTTTCCACCCTGCCCCATAAACTTTGGGTTGATGAAGCAGTTCACCAAAGCGGGGACAAGGATGGTGGCTGTTCACCACGGGCCATGCTTTTCCAGGAGGACATGGAGAAATTGAAAGCTTGCATTTGACGAACCTAACTACGCAGCTCATCAGAGATCCAGAGTTTGAAAACTCAATGAAATAAAGTCGAAATGGAAGCGTGGGAAAGGATTTGTTCTGGCGTAAGAACTTCCTTGGCCCAAAAACAAAGGCCAGGGAACTACGCAGAACTGTCACCAAAATGCTGACGCCTTCAAAAAAATGGGATGCAACATGAGCATCAAAATTTCACTACCTATTCACACATGGTCGGTTCCTGAGAATCTTGGATTCAAGAGCGACGAGAGGGGAGAGATTTCATAAGACATGAAGGGCATGGCCGATTACTGTTGGACTTGAAGAGAGACATCCCTGCCGCTGCACATCGAGGAGCTCAAAGAAACGGAAGTTAGAATGAATGATCAATGATGACAAACATTTAGTTTCATGCATCGTCTTATTAGTGCCCTGTCTACTGATCAATGTCAATCTGATCGATGTTCAGCATTGATCAGTAGATATTGTAATGTTACCAAGTAATGAATGTTGATGTCAATAAGATACCGATCAATGTTTGCAACATGTCAATAATATAATTGGGTGAGAAACAAAATAAAAAAAATATATCGATGTATAAGTAACCAATAAAACAAAATGCCGCCTACTGTATTTCCCCTTTTCGAAAAAAAAGAAATTTTTTCCCATATTCACTTAGTTGAAAACTTGACCTGATCGGGGAAAATGGATGGCATTTTTGGATTCAGCGATGATGCAGATTTGCTCTAAATCAGTTGAAAAAACTAAGACAACTTACAAAAAATATTTTTTTGTAACCCAGTGTAATATATATATAATAAATGTAATATATGTATGATATATATATATATATATATATATATTATATATATATAATATATATATATATATATATAATATTATATATATAATATGTATATTTAATATATATATAAAATGATATATTACATAATATATATAATATATATAATATATATATATATCATATATATATATAAAAATTATATACTACATATATACGCATTATTTATATATATATATATATATATATACATAATTTTTATATATTATATATATTACACTGGGTTATAAAAAAATATGTTTTTGTAACTCAGTGTAATATTATATATATATATATATATATATTATAATATATAATATACTTTATAATATATATATAAAATATATATGATATAAATTATTATATTATATATATTATATATATATATCAATCATAATACATTTATATATATTAGATATTACATCGGGTTACAAAAAAATTTTTTGTAGTCTTGTTTTTCAAACTGATTTAGAGCAAATCTGCATCATCGTGAATCCAAAATGACCATTTTCCCGTTTCAGTCAAGTTTTCAACTAAGTGAATAAGGAAAAAATGTTTTTTTTACGAAGGGGAAATACAGTAGAGCGGCATTTTTGTTTTATTGTTTCTTATACATCCGATATATTTTTTTTATTGTTTTCTCACCCAATTTATAATTATTAAACATTTTGCAAACATTGATCGGTATCGTTTGACATCAACAGCATTACATTGGTAACTATTACAATATCTACTGATCAATGTGAACATCGATCAGAATTGATCATTTGATAGTAGCCAGGGGCCTAATAAAGACAGAGCATGAAACTAAATGTGGTCATCATTGATCATTCAATGCTGCATTTCCGTTTCTTTAAAGCCCCTCGAATGTGCAGCGGCAGGATGTCTCTCTTCAAAGTCCAACAGAAATGGGCCATGCCCTCATTCTTGATGAAATCTCTCCCCCTTCTCGTCGCTCTTTGGGATCCCAGATTCTCAGGGAAACCGATCCAGGTGAGAATAGGTAGTGCATTTGAGCTCATGGCTCCAGTTTTGAAGGAGTCAGCATTTTGGTGACGAGTTCTGCGTAGTTGGCTGGCTTGTTGTTGCAAGGAAGTTCTTCCGACCAGAACAAAGCTTCCCACGCTTCCAGTTCGACTTTATTTTGATTTCTAACTCGGATCTCCTGATGAGTGACAGTTGAGGTTTTTCAAGATGCAGTTTTAAATTCCCCATGGTCACTCCTGAAAAGCATGGCACCGGTGGTGAAGCAGCACATCTGTCCAGCGTTTTGGTGAACTGCTTCATCAAGCCAAGCTAATGGCAGGGGGAAAGTTTACCGTCTCGGGTCCCCCAGAGGGGCGTTGATGACGTTCTTTGATTGCAGGCTCCAATTCCTCCCGCAGAACCACCCCTTTTTCGTGAAATTTGCTTTAGCCGGTCCCTACTATCCCACATGCACAGAAACGGGAAACTTGGGAAACCGGACTGCTGCCCCCAAACCCAAAAAGGGTTTACCATCTCAGGTCAAACACAGATCATCCATCATGCTGACAATAACGAATTTTCCAGCGTACTTCACCGCTTCCCATACTTACTCTCAGTGAAAGTCGAGTGAGCAGCGGTATAGAGGAAACTGGTTGCCGTGTGCACCAGAACGCTTCAGCGATTTTCTTGTTGTTGTCAGTAAACAGCTCCATTCTACAGGTTTTGGTACTGTGGCAATCCAAGATTGTGTAGAAGCTGTGAAACATCTGTAAAAGTACACAAGTTTTCCCTTCAGAGAAAAAACGAGGTATTCTTGCGGTCTGTTGCGGTTAGAAAGTGAGCGAGTATTACTTTCAGAAAGAAGGTTTTTTCTTCAGTCTGATGCCAACAATTCGGCGGATGACTTTGGCAAGTTGGGGTAGGGCGAGATCATTTAGCTCCTTCTGGAAAAAGGGATGGAGCGTCATGGGCATCATCGAGGAAACTACTTTTTTATTGTTTTCATTGTGCCTAGGAAGAATTCTTCGTCACTTAACTCAGGAAGTTCTGCTGTGGACAGGTACTGTGAGGTACAGGACGACGTGCTGATTCAAAAATCAGGATACTTGAGGCTGCTCTGGTTCTTTCTGTTGATCCCAGTCAAATTAATAGCGCAGAAGTAACAGTCACTGACAGGTTTTTTCGGTTCTCTCCAAACCATAGGAATTCCAAACTTCAGCCCGCCCCTTCTTTCCATGGGTCCGCGAAGTAGATACTCGGTGCATTTCTTGCAGACCATGTGAGGCGCCCAAGCTTTGTCCTGATCACCAAGTTTCATGCCAAATAAGCATGATAAGCACGTTTTACGAAACTTGTGATGGTTTCCTGTTAGGAGCAATGGTGTATTCGCCGCAGATGTAGCAGAATACATCTGGCTTATTTCTGCAAGACCTTCTGGACGAATTCATATCATTCATCTGAATAAGGAAAAAATGTCTGTTAGCAAAAAATGTGAGGTCGCAATTTGAAAATTATATCGTAATACCGCCACCGAAAATGCTAATACCCTTATGTATGAACAACAACCGTAAAAAGCATATTTGGCAATAAAAACAAAAATTTTGACCTGTTTGAGCAAAATCAATGTTATTTTTGGATTCGCGCATCAAAATTGCCCTAAAATCAGTTATAAAATTTTTGGGAAAATTTTTTTTGCTGTTGACCAGTGTTAAAATATATTATATATATAAATGTATATATATATTATATTAATATAATATATATATTTTATATATATATATATTATAATATATATTTTACATATATTACATATATTATATATATTGCTATGCCAGTGGGTCTTTGTCTCTGTGCGAAACATGTGTTAACATGAAAAGGATCACCTGGGTATGTGTTAACATGAAGGGACCTGGGCAAACATGACGCAACTGGCTGTGAGCGGAGGAGCGGGGGAACAAGCCAAGAGAGACGCAGTTGGGTGCTGCTCCTGTGAAAACCTCGTGTGTGCCCTTGTGACCTGATAAACTTTGTGTTGCCCTATTATAAGCTGTATCGTGCAGTGTGACATGCTGGTTTCCCCCCTGTATTGTGCCTACAGAAAAGTGTACGGGTAAATAACTTGTGTAAATAAAGGAAAGGCTGTCATTTTGTGTTTATTTCGTGCCCTGCCTCTCCAGGTGGCCTTTCCCCTCGTGGTGTTCTGGGGACGCTGTGGTGCTCGGTGCCTCTTGGAGCTGTTCAGTGTTCACGACCCTGTGGATAACACGCCATCTGCCTAGCCTGCTTTGTGTTGGTGGCGGGAGAGACGAGGGCGGTCGGCGTGACAAATGGGTGTCAGGAGTGGGTTTTGGGTGATATTTGATCAGTGAGAGCGCCGATTTATCATGTCGTAAAAGATGGCGGCAGCCATGAGGGAGAGGAGGCTATGGATGAGGCGGGCGTTAACAGATGGACATGATCACTGCCATGCTGGCCGGTAATGAGGGAGGAAATGGCACAAAGGGCAGAAGAGCAGGCACAGGGGGGCACACGAGCAGGCGCACCATCTCGTCGAGATGCAGGCAAGGAAGGCAGGGGAACAGTTTCTCCCAACTTGTGAGGTGCTACAGAGCAATCTTACATCTGTGAAGATGGAAACTCAGCAGTACACCGACAAGGCCTGCAACAGCGGAAGAGTGAACTGATGGAGGAGGTGCAGACTCTGAAGGGCGAGGGTTAAGGGCCTGAGGGAGGAAGTGAAGGAGGAAAGGCGGCATCACGAGGTAGAAAACTTTGCAAGCAGAGAAGGCAGACGAGGTTTTGGCAACAGATGCCAGAGTGTCAGATTTACGGGGTCTGCCTGGGTCCGTGGCAGGAAACCCCCGGGCCTCGCAGCGTCGTGTCGGAGCCAGTGGTCGCTGCAGAAGGCTGGGGACCCATCGGAACCGCTCCCTTGGGTATAGGTAACGGCAAACTCGGACCCGGTCAACCCGCCTCGTTGCCTCCCAGGAAGAGAAGGCCCTGCAGCTAGTAACAGTAAAGTAACAGCGCAAAGGGGCCCCGCGGTGGAAGTTTTGGGGCATCTGTCGCCATCCCAAAACATGCCTCTTACACCAGCGTGGCGGAGGCTTTGAAACGCCGTTTCGGGCACCATCACCAGGCCGGAGGTATATCGGCCCCGCTTGAAGAAGCGGACTCGTGAGCGTCGCGAGCCCACTGCCCCAAAGCTGGCGCAGGATGTGGAGGCGCTGGTAAGGGGGTTCGTACCCTGCGGCTGCAGAGGAGATGATCGTGGTCCTGGCCCGCGATTTCTTTGTTGACGCTTTGCAGGACCAACAGCTGCAAATCTATGTCAAGCAGGCACACCCTGAGGACCTGCGGGTGGCGCTGGCGGGGGCCTTGGATTTCGAGGCCCTTCCTGAAGGCAACCAGTGGCCTAGGGCCAGCTGCTCAGCCCCGCCATGACCTCCGGGGCCGGAAGGCTAAAGTGGAAAAGGTAGCATTGAGGAAGGTGAGCCCAAGCACTTTCCAAGGCTTGTGTTGGGGCTGCGGAGAGGTAGGGCACAGACGTAGTCGGTGTCAGAGGGAGCGGAGAACACGTCCTCTCAACCGGACGGATTCTGATGCCTTCCAGCAGTGCTGCAAGGACTGTGGCAGGTATGGTCACCATCCGAGTGCATGTCCTAAGGCTAAGGAAGTGGTGCAGGCAGAAAACTCAGCTGTCCTCAGTTCCCGGGCCCCGACCTTGGGTAAGCTGCCGTCGAACCAGCACGATGCGGGTGGGGGGGCCCCAATAGATGGGAAGCCATGCCACCTGACAGGGCCCACTGGGGCTGAGAAGACCCAAGTGCGGCCTGATATGTTGGCCACTATGCAACTTCCAGACGCACCACAGAGACTGTGTGGTGTCACGGGGCATTGTGTGCAGCTCAAGGGGCCAGTGGAGGCTCGTATTGGCAGGGCAGCATGGTGCAGCGGCTGCCGGTGTATATGGCCCCCATCTGGGCGAGCACTGCTTGCTGGGCCTTGACTACCTGACGCAGAGTAAGGCGTGTGTCGACCTTGGACGGAAAACTGGTGGGGGGTGCACGGTGAAGATGTGCCCTTGCTTCCAGAGATTGGGCTGTGCAGAGGTAGTTACGGCTGAGCGATGCACCTTGCCCCAGGACAGAGTCTAGAATCCGGTGTCGGGCTGTCAAGAGTGATGCGTGGAGTAGGGGCCTCGTGGAGCCCATCCAAAACCTGCAGCTGGCTGATGGGCGTAGCAGTTGGGCGGAGCCTTGTTGGACCAGGGAGTGGTTAGTTTCAGTGTTGGTAGGTAACTTTCTCCGATAAGGCCCAGAAGGTGCCAGCTGGTGCAAAGCTGGGCCCCTTGTGAGGAAGTGGAGCACCCAAAAAGAGTCGTCGGGGAGTGAGGAGTTGGTTGGAGTGG
This sequence comes from Penaeus monodon, assembly GCF_015228065.2. NCBI lineage: Eukaryota > Metazoa > Arthropoda > Malacostraca > Decapoda > Penaeidae > Penaeus > Penaeus monodon. The sequence continues at coordinate 33,654,216 of NC_051389.1, forward strand.
GGCCATTGCCTGACTTCTTCGGGGGACTTGGCACACCGGAGCGCCGCTAACCTGACGGAAGCAAGACAGAGAAGATGGCCCACCCTGTCTCAGTATGCAGATGTATTTTGCAGGGGTGACTTGGACCTGGGCCGCACAGGATTGGTGAAAACACCGCATTAACACCGGAAGTAGTTTGCCATCAAGAGCCCCCCTGACGTATTTCACCAACCAGGCGAGAAAAAGATGCAGCGCACTGTCAATGAGCTGGGGGCCACAGGGGGTGATTTAACGGTCAGACAGTACATGGTCATCAGCGGTAGTCCTGGTGAAGAAAAAGGACGGCACACAAAAGCTTCTGTGTGGACTACCGGGCGCTGAATGAATGACTTATCAAGGACTCATACCCATTGCCGAGAATTGATGACACACTCGATGTATTGGTGGGGGCCAGGTTGGTTCTCCACACTCGACCTGAAGTCGGGTTTATCACCAGTTTGGGGATGGCGGAAAAAGGGGCAAGCCAAAGACTGCCTTTCCCTTTGGGCAAGGCCTGTGGCAATTCAACGTCATGCCTTTGGTCTCTGCAATGCCCCTGGTTGTTTCGAGCGTCTGATAGAGAGGGTATTTGGGTGGCCTGCAGTGGAAGATGGCGCTTGTCTACATTGATGACGTCATCGTCTTCGGGAGCACCTTCGAGGAGGAGCTGGAGCGGCTGGAGGAAAATACTACAGCGGTTGAGGAAGGCCAACCCAAACTCAGCCCCAAGAAATGCTCGATGTTCCAGCATGAGGTGCCATTTTTGGGGCAGTAGTCAGTCAAGACGGTGTGCGCACCGACCCACAGAAGGTGGTGGTGGTGAGAAGTGGCCAGTTCCCACCAATGTGGCGGAAGTCAGGAGCTACCTAGGCCTGTGCACATACTACCGCCGCTTTGTACAGGACTTCGCCAGTGTAGCGGCTCCTCTCCACTGACTTACATGAAAAAGGGGAGTGCTTCCAGTGGGACGAGGCGTGTCAGTCTGCATTTGACAACCTGAAGAAGGCCTGGTGGAAGCCCCCGGTCTTCCCTATCCAGCCCGAAGCTCCCTTACCTGTTGGACACTGACGCTAGTGTGGAAGGCATCGGGGCAATTTTGTCACAGATAAAGGACGGGAAGGAGTATGTCGTGGCCTACTACAGTGCCAAGTTCAGCAGGCCTGAACGCAACTATTGTGTGACAAGGAAAGAGTTGCTGGCGGTGGTGAAGAGTCTCGAGCACTTTCACCCATACCTCTACGGTGCCGAGTTCACCATCCGGAAATGGGCCATGCTGCCCTACAGTGGTTGAAGTCGCTGAAGGTAGCAGAGGGTCAGCTGGCAAGGTGGTTAGGGCGCCTTGAGCAGTACAACTACCACATCATCCACCGCCCGGGTCTTGTCCATTGCAACACTGACAGCCTGAGTTGACGCCCGTGTGAGGCTAGTTGCTCACACTGTGTCCAGAAGGACTCTGATCCTGTGTGCCTCCGTCTGCAGGTGCTGGAATGCGCCACTAAAGGGGATGATGATGAGTGGCTTAAAGCACAACGTGAGGACTCTGACCTTGCTCCCATTGTCCGGTGGCTTGAGGCTCTCAGTGGACACCCCAGTTGGAAAGCCGTGGCTGCGGAGAGCCCCAACACAAAGTGTCTGGTGGACCAGTGGGAAACATTACAAGTGGATCAAAGCGGTTTGTTAGTGAAGCGCTGGGTGCAGTTGAGTGAAGTGGACAGTGACACTTGGGTAGTTGTAGTACCCAGAGCCATGCGTGCTGAGTTGCTCAGGGAATTACATGCCGGTGTTACCAGTGGCCACGTGGGCAAGAAAAAGACCCTGAGCCGTCTCCGTCAACGCTTCTACTGGGTGGGCATGAGAAGTGACGTATCTGAGTGGTGTAGAGCATGGGGATGTGTTTCAGTGCAAAGAAGGGGCCCCACTAGAAAGAACCGTGCCCCGTTACAGGTGTACTGTGTGGGAGCAAACCCCTGGAACGGGTGGCAATGACATTGCTGGTCCGCTGCCTCTCACGCCACAAGGAAACCGATACATCTGTGTGGTAATGGACTATTTCTCAAAGTGGCCTGAGGCATATGCACTACCCAACCACGAGGCCGAGACCGTGGCTGGCGTGTTAGTGAATAAATTCATTACCCGTTTTGGTGTGCCTTCTGAACTGCACTCTGACCAAGGCCGTGAGATTTTGAGTCACGAGTGTTCCGTGAGTGTTGCAAGCTGTTAGGGGTGCGCAAGACACGGACGACACCCCTCCATCCACAGTCCGATGCCCGCCATGCTCATAGCCTACCGGTCTGCTGTGCATAGAGGTAACAGGCTTCACACCTGCCTGACTCATGTTTGGCCATGAGCTACCAGTGGATTTGGCCACAGGGCGGCCACCCGACGTGAACTTGCCAACTGTCACATCCAGCTATGCAGTGGCACTGCAGGAGAACCTGGTGGAGGTGCACCGACGAGTGCGTGGCAAGCTCAAGGTATGCCATGAAGGAGACCTATGACCGGCGCATGAGGGAAGTGAGGTACAACATAGGTGACAGAGTGTGGCTACATAACCCGCGTCGGAAGCGAGGGCTCTCGCCGAAGCTACAGAGCCCCTGGGAAGGGCCATACACGGTGGTAGCGACCCTCTCTGATGTCACCTATCGAATTCGCAGAGGGCGAAAAACGACCGTCGGTTGTCCACGTGGACCGGCTGTGGCGTTACCATGGGCCAGGAAGCTACTCCTGGGGCCATGGTGAAAAAGAAGATGACGTTAGCCCCAGTAGTGGCGATGAGGACGTGGCAGACGCTGACCGAGATGAGGACGAGCTTTTGGACGGTGAGGGCGATGCAACACATGTCAAAGGTGACCATGAGCCAGGTCTTGGGGCAGAAGATACCCCCTGAGTGCCACTGCCAATCTACCGCCGCCCCCACACCTCCAGAGCGGGCCCCACGAGAGCGAAGAAAGCCGCGCTGGATGAAAGATTTTTGTGTTTCTGAGAACTGATTTTCATTACGGTTACTTTTGTTTGAAAGAATTTTTTTTTGTTCCTGAGGACTAATTTTATTTAAATTTCTGTAGTTTGTTTCAGGTTTAGGTATGTCAGAGCAGACTGGTCGTCTGCTTGATAGGGGGGATAGTGCTACGCCAGTGGGTCTTTGTCTCTGTGCGAAACATGTGTTAACATGAAAAGGATGACCTGGGCATGTGTTAACATGAAGGGACCTGGGCAAACATGATGCAACTGGCTGTGAGCGGAGGAACAAGCCAAGGGACGGAGTTGGGTGCTGCTCCTGTGAAGACCTTGTGTGGGGCCCTTGTGACCTGATAAACTTGGGGTTGCCCTGTTATAAGCTGTATTGTGCAGTGTGACATGTGGTTTTCCCCCTGTATTGTGCCTATAGAAAAGTGTACAGGTAAATAAAGGAAAGACTGTCATTTTGTGTTTATTTCATGCCCTGCCTCGCCACTTGGCGTTTCGCCTCATGGTGTTCTGGGACGCTGTGGTGCTCTATGCCTCTTGGAGCTGTTCAGTGTTCTCGACCCTGTGGATAACACGCCGTCTGCCTAGCCTGCTTTGTGTTGGTGGCAGAGAGACGAGGCGGCCGGTGTAACAATATATATATATATATAATATATATAAGTAAATATATGTATATATATACCAACATATATTTATTTATCTATATATGAATATAATGTACGCCAAAGAAAATTGAACGAACATGTTTTTTCTCCCGTCCCCTCTCCGGAAACAAAGGCAAAATGCATGATCGTGGCTAAAAAGATCGAAAGGACGATCCTCCCACGATCGTGTGAGGAAGTATCCGCCAAGAACAGTGTCACTGTCCTTGACGTTTACAAGCCTCCCTAGTCGCGAATCGTGAAGATTCGTGTTTCTGCCCCCAGAGGAAGCCCAGAAACTTCTTTCATGTGGGATCATGATGTTCAATACATCGGACCCAAATTATGATATCGTACCAGAGTGCTTTATTCAGATCGAACAATGCTTAAACTGCTACAGGTTCGAAACTCATGCACACCACACCCCACAGATGCTCTCGTTGCGGTAGCGAAGGTCACTTCTTCGCCAAATGCAAGGAGAGCATCAAATGCTGAAAACTGCAAGGGGTCGCACGTTCCCGTTAGCGGATTCTTCCCAAAAGAAAAGAATCATTGAAAGCAAAACGAAATCAAATTAGGGAAAACAAACACACTGCTTCCTCATACGCCACAACAGCCGCCACACTACCTACCCGGGACTATCACACCCAGACGACCTGCATCTTCCCTCCAGAAAAAACTCTGCCTCCCCCTCCCCAATTCAACCCTTCACACCTAACACAAACCCGAAAATACAAGCCATTTTACATTTCATTGCTGCTAAATACAACTCCAAGAAATTCTCAAACATTGTCCCCATCATGCTACAAAAAAAACAGCTTCCCCAGCATTGTTGTCCCAGAGGAGATCTTCGAAGATGACAATTTATACATCCCTGGAATATGCCATAACATCAGAAACTCCAGCAACTGAAGGGACAGATACTCGGAGCTTCATTGCTAAAAGAAACCACAAGTATTTAAAACACTACAAAAAACAGTGAACACAAACGCAAACAGATCTCACCAACAAACAAGCATACCAAAAAAGGCAAAAAGGATCCCCCATGATTGCAATTGGGGTCTGTATTCTCATTAAGTCCCCAAATCACCCATGATTTCCTCACCCTCTCATTCAGCACCTGACTCATGGCAGTCAGGTTCTTCACACCACAGGGACCCATTATCCTTTCCACTGCCTATATAAAACCAAATACTAATTTGCCTCTTGTTGACGTCAACAAATTATTTAATTATACAAACCTCCCAGCCTTCTTTCCCGGAGATATCAACGCCACCCACACCACAGCACTACCAATGCACAGGGTAGGCAACCCTTTTCTATTTGAAACAAAAAGGCTCCACTACATAGGACTCGACTTCTTCACCTCATACACCCCCAGAGGAAAGTGCGCCTTGATCTCGGTTTCGGGAGCAGGGCACACCTGCCTACCACACACACCCTACACCCGGTCCGAACTTTGGTTCAGACCACATACCCATCATAATTAAAATTTCCACATTAACAATACTAAACTAAGAAAGACGATTTTTCTGGGAGTCGTTTAAACCCAAAATTTAAAATTATCAAAACTTCAATTTAATCTTGATGGGCAAATTCTCAAACAATAGATGGGGTTTGGGAATTAATCTTCGCTTCCCTTGCCTCAACTATGCTGAGCACCATCCCAGTCTCAGAAATAAAATTCGCATATCATTTCAGCCATCTGAAAGGACAAAAAACGTCTCCTGACGTTTTTTTCGAAATCGTTTTACTCAGAATTTATACAGATTAAACCATGTTCGATGAGTTCGCAATCCACAGGAATAGTAACTACACCCCTTCTCTACCTCATTCAGACTAAAGACTGTTCTTGTTACAAAAGAAGTTGAGCGAGCCTTTGACACGGTCTGGCATGGGGCCTCAAGTACAAGCTGTGCACCAAATTAACTTTCCACCTTTGATTAAAAAGTCGCTTTTGCAGTTTTTTTCATGACCCCCAAATTAAAATTAAAATTGTTTAAACAAGTTTAAGGCACCATTTTTTTATATGCTGGAGTACTTCAGGGCTCCCATACTCATCCCAAACACTCTATACGTTATGCACAAACGACCTTCCAGACCCCCCACACACAGCTCACTCACTATCCTCTTTGTTGACGACTATATGCACCTTGCTCGATTTCAGGCGTCGGGGGTTATTGACGAATTTTTTGTTTAAAACCGCGAAAACTTCCTCCTTACGACATTTACCTCAACACCTTCGATAGACTACAACCACCTCTCCAAATCAAATCCTCTTTTACCCTCCTTGGTTTCACCTTTTATATCTACTTTCGAATTCCACTTGTATATTAAATTTAGAGGCCGCCTTGGCAAGAAAAAATACATTCGCTTTATCAATTAAAAAGTGTGGCCCCACACACGAAGCTGCATCTATATAAAAAACTAATAAAACCTCTCCTCATATAACACCACTTGCACTCACCCAAACAGCATACACTAACAAGCACAAACTCCCGCTTGTTCAGAATAAAGCCCCTCAGATGGATCTATGTGATAAATTGGGATCGATTATTACATCTGAACTCCATGAGGAAGCTTCTCTGCTTCCTCTGAACATCGAGTGGCGTAGGTTGGTCTGTAAACAGACCAACACACTCTGTGCTTGGCATACCGAGTGGCTGGATAGACTCAACACCATCTTTCGTTCCCGGGCCGGAAATCGAGATTAAGCCATGATCTTTTTTTTTGGCATGGGACGAAGAAGAGGATGCATTTTTTTGAGCGTGGCCGCATCCTTTGAAGCTACCCCCTACTCCTTCATTTTCACATTTCCCCTTCCCCTATCCTCTTCTTTTGTTCAGTTTTTGTTTTGTTTGTGCTTTCTCGTTTTTAATGTAATTTGTTTTCTTTTGGTTTTCTTTTTCTTCCCCTTTGCCACAGTCCTCACATCCCTGATTTTAAATACTTTCACCTCAACACCTGACACTTGATGACTGCCATAACCTCACTTTCACTATCTTCTTATCCTTTGCCATAGCATGGACCCAACATCTTATATCCTTACCCATCATCCCACTGGTTTTGGTTTCTGGCATTGACACTTGCTGCTAGTATGTGGCGGCAGCATTGCGCCCCCTCGTAAGTCCTGCTGCCGACCTTTGTTGACACAGGTGGGAATGGCCAATCCCTGATTAGCGACCACCTCCGAGCTTCAATCTGCTTCAACAGCATAGGTTAGTCGAAGGATAGCCCTGGAGTCACGTTCGAGGAGGCCGTGCCCAGAACACACCGCAGATGGCGCCCCAAACTGTTAACTATTATCCCAATCTTCCTGGTTAGCCGAGAATCCGCGTTTTTCGGTATAAACGGGGTCCGGGCTGTGAACACAAAAAAATTCAAGGTGATACTGGGCCCCCCCACCCTTTTCCTCCTTTAAAGAACCCATTACAAACTATTATCCCAAGCTTTATCCTGCATGCTGGGTTAAGCCCCGGCTCATTTTTCTTCTCCTAAAATTCAGAACAAAACAGAAAAGACTTCCCAACCTCCTAAGAGAAAGGAAGCCCCTTCATATCCGACACCGAATATTTCCAATAAAAAGGAGTTTCCAATCATAACAAAAGTGCAGAGAAAGAACCACAGGAATAAAGGTTCCAAGAACACTGCAAAAAGCCAAGAAAACGAAATCCCTCTTTTACAAGGAAAAAATGACTCTCCTGTTGACTGCTGTAGTCACTGCAGTAGCAACAGCTTTGGGGAGGTCGAGTGAGGAGGCAGAGAAGGTAGTCACAGTCACCAAGATGGCAATGAACCAGACTGTTGCAGTCCTGAAAGGGAAGCTGAACAGAGCCAAAGCAGCCCCACCCTCACCCCAGGACAAGACTCCCCTCCCCACTCCAACCTGGCCGCCCTCACAGGCAGAGCCAGAACAGGCTGAATCTGTGCAGCCAGTGCCAGAACAAACTGACCTTACTTAGGTAAAGTCAGCAAAGAGAAATGATACACAGACAAAGCCTGAAGTGAGGAAAGCCAAACTCACAAAAGTCAGAGCTACCAAAGGCTCTCCACCTCCCAGTGAACCCATGGATAACCTGACAAACAGCCCTCAACCAAAGAGGACTTCACAATGGAGTTGTCAGACTCTGATATAACAGACTCTGAATCCGAATACAAAGACGTCTCAGATGTAACTATTGCCAAGTAACATCATGACACAATCTAAACACTACAGTGTAACACTCTATGGTTTTGATACAAAGAATGCCATCCTTCACGCAATAGTGCAGTCAAGGAACATTGGCATTGTTCAGGTATTATGTCTTCATGCTGCCAAGCACAGGTGGCATAAGAGGTTTGATCACCCTAGTCTTGTTGTTGAGATTCATCTGGCTGGGGGCCCCCTAAGGCTGTACTTAGACATCAGCCAGGTCTGTGTTACTGCAGCACGAGACTGAGTGATCATAGGGGGAAACTTCAATGCACACCACTCCATCCTGGCTCCCTGTAGGGCACCGGATGTGGCAGGACGTCACATAGACATTGTGCCTGAGACTTTCCCTGATATTGCTCTTCTCAATAGCCAAGAGCCAATACATGTTAGAGGAGGGGTCCTAGACCTCACCTTGGCCACTGCGGCTCTGGGGAGAGAATTAGATAGTGTGTCAGTGAGACTATCACAAGTGACCATTAAGGCACTGTTATGACCCTCATGGATGCTGGCCCAGCCCAAATGCCACAATCAAATCCAAGATGGAAAACAGACAAGGTCAACTGGCAAGCCATTCAGAATACTTTGGCCCACTGTCTAGATGCAATGAACTCCCACAAACATGGAAGTGCTTGAAGCCAGACTTATCAGTGCCATAAATCAAGCAGCCTCACAGACTATACCTAAAACTGCCAGGGTCCAGGAGTTATAAAGATGCCTGGTACTTTAATGATGAGATTAAGGAAGTCAATGTGCAAAAAACAATTCCGAAGGCAAAGATCCCCAGATACCTAGCCCTCCTAAGGGAAGCAGTCAGAGATGCCAAGTAAACTGCCATAAGATTCAAGCAGGAAAATTGGCTGAAATGGTACGAGTCCTTTGACAGCCGAACCACCCTTACAGAACTGTGGCAATGGGTCAGGCGAGCTGCTAGTTGCTAAGCCTTGAGTGCACACACCACGCCAGCTAAACTGAGGGCAAACCGAGAACGCCTACAGCCAGGCAAACTTGCTCATATCAGAGAAAGGGGCAGCTGAACCATATAACTCAGATGTTATCTTCTCTCTGAGGGAACTAAGAAAAAACTACAAAAACAGTTCTTGCACAGCCTCGGGTACTGATGGGATCTCGTACCCTATCATTTCCCACCCAAGACTGGGAAGTGAGCTTGCATTCCTGCAACTCATCAACAAGTCTTGCGAAACTTCCACTCTATCCCAGAGCTGGAAGAGAGCTCTTATAGTTCTCTCCTCAGCTGTCTGGGCAAGACGGCCGAGAGAATGGTACTAAACCGACTCCTTTGGAAAATGGGACCCCTTACATGAATAACTCCTTAGGTTCACAAGGGGCATGAGTACAGCACACAGCATAGCCATGATCTTAAGTACAATCAGCACTGTTACATCTATGGTAGTATTCCTAGATCCGGAGAAGGGTTTTCAATTAGCAAGTCCTCTTGCTATTCAGGAGAGCCTGATCCAGAAGGGAATTAGAGGAAAGCTCCTGGCTTGGATAGGTGACTATTTCAGAATCAGAACAGCCAAAGTCAGATTTCAAGGTCACCTATCACAGCACATGCTACTAGAAAATGGAACACCACAGGGTGGGGTCCTCAGTCCAGCCCTTTTTAACACCTTAATATCCTGCATCCTCAACATTCACCTCCCAGTGGGGTACAAGTTCATCTCCTATGCAGACGATCTTGCAATCATCTCCACTGGACCACACTGCTTGAGTAGAGCCCAGCACTGTCTGGACCTTGTATCTGAGGAGTGTTGTAGGACAGGACTAAAGATCTCTGCAGCCAAATCCGAAGCTATGGCTCTGAGACAAAGTCTGAGAATCTAGGGAATGGACTTCGAGTGGGTCCAGGTCTACCAATAACTTAGGGTAATGATTGACCGGAGCTTCTTCTTTAAAAAGGAGGTCCTGTCTTGGTTGACCGAACCAAAGCAAGACTGTCTGTCATCCAACCCCTGTTGAATATGCTTC
>NC_051389.1:33664125-33673124 GCF_015228065.2 Penaeus monodon
TACTATATATAATAAATATATATAATATATATATAAGAAAAGTATATGTATCATAATGTATATAGTTTATAATATATATATATATTCTATATGGAATATATATATATACATTTATATTTATATATATAATTATATATTTATATATATATATATATATATATATATATATATATACTGTATATATATATCATATATTATATATATTATTATACAGTATATCCATCATATATATTATATACATTATATATATATATATATATATATATTATTATATATATTTTATACATTATATATTATATATTACATATAGTATATATATTATAAGGCCGCGGTGGCCGAATGGTTAGAGCATCGGACTCAAGACTGTCACGACGGCAATCTGAGTTCGAGGGTTCGAGTCAACGGCCGGCGCGTTTGTTCCCTTGGGCAAGGAACTTCACCCCGGATGAACAGAGAGAATGATTACCTAAAAGGTAACACCGCTACTCTCCGTGGAAAGGAACTGGGGACCCTACCACGTACTCACTCCAAGAGCATCACAACATGAAAAACTACAATTAAGTATCATGCTGTGACCACGGCGGCTCAGACATGAACCTTCCGTTAAAAAGAAAGAAGATATATATATATACATATATTTATATATATATATATATATATATATATATATATATATATATATAGTTTGTATATTATTATATATATCATAAAATATTATATATTATATTATATATATGTTGCATATATATATGAATATATTATATATATTATATATATTATATATATATTATTTATATATAAAATTATATATATATATATATATATATAATTGTATAATATATAAAAATTTTAATAATATATATAAAATATATAATATAAAATATATATAATAAATTTTGATACATATATAGTATATATAGATATATATATATATTTTATGTATATAATACATATATAATCTATCTATCTATCTATCTATATCTTTATAATATCTATATCTATATCTATCTATCTATTATATATATATATATATATATATATTATATATATATATATATATATATATATATTTTTTTTTTTTTTTTTTTTTTTTTTTTTTTTTTTAACGTTAGGTTTTGTTTGAGCCGCCGTGGTCACAGCATGATACTTAATTGTAGTTTTTTTCATGCTGTGATGCTCTGGAGTGAGTACGTGGTAGGGGCCCCATTCCTTTCCACGGGGAGTGCCGGTGTTACCTTTTAGGTAATCATTCTCTACTATTTATCCGGGCTTGGGACCAGCACTGACTTGGGCTGGCTTGGCCACCCAGTGGCTAGGTAGGCAATCGAGGTGAAGTTCCTTGCCGAAGGGAACAACGCGCCGGCGTGTATTATATATATATTATATATATATATTACATATATATTATATATATAATATATATATAATTATATATATATATATATATATATATATATATATATATATATATATATCATATATATAATATATATATATATTGTATAAATTACATATATTGTATATATATTATATATATTATATATATATTATATATATATATGTATATTATATATATGTTATATATATAATATATATAAATAAAAAATATATAAAATATATAGTATTGTTACGCCGGCCGCCTCGTCTCTCTGCTACCAACACAAGGCAGGCTAGGCAGACGGCGTGCTATCCACAGGGTCGTGAACACTGAACACTTCCAAGAGGCACCGAGCACCACAGCGTCCCAGAACACCAGAGTGGAAACGTCAAGTGGCGAGGCAGGGCACGAAATAAACACAAAATGACAGTCTTTCCTTTATTTACACAAGTAAATAGGGGGGACACCAGCATGTCACACTGCATGATACAGCTTATAACAGGGCAACACCAAGTTTATCAGGTCACAAGGCACACACGAGGTCTTCACAGGAGCAGCACCCAACTCCGTCTCTTGGCTTGTTCCTCCGCTCACAGCCAGTTGCGACATGTTTGCCCAGGTCCCTTCATGTTAATACATGCCCAGGTCATCCTTTTTCATGTTAACAACATGTTTCGCACAGTCTCCGAAAGACCCCACTGGCATAGCAATATATATAATATATATATAATATAACATAATCATCATCATTTAACGGTAGGTTCATGTCTGAGCCCCCGTGGTCACAGCATGATACTCAATTGTAGTTTTCACGTTTGATGCTTTTGGGGTGAGTACGGGGTAGGGTCCCCGTTCCTTTCCACGGAGAGTCCCGGGGGTTCCCTTTTTTAGGTAATCATTCTCTCTTTTTTTTTATCCGGGTTTGGGACTAGCACTACTTGAGCTGGCTTGGCCCCCCCAGGGGCTAGCAGGCAAGGGTGAAGTTCCTTCCCCAAAGGGGAAACACCGGCGGTCGGTGACTCAAACCCTCAACTCGATTCCGTCGTGCAGCCCTTAGTCCGCGCTCTAACCATTGGGCCACCGCGGCCTTAATATATAATTAATATATTATAATATTTTAATAATTATATTATATACTAATAAAATAAATATATATATTAATTACAATTTATTATTATTATTAATTTTATATATATTTATTTTTATCATATATTATTTTTATATTATAATATTTATATTATATTTTTAAAATTTATTAAATGTTTATATAATTTAATATATATATATATATATTAACTATATATTATATATTTTATATATATTATATTATATAATATAATATATATATTATATATATATATATATAAAATTTTATATATTTTGTTGTGTTGTGCGTGTGTGTGGGTGGTGTTATTATGTATTATATTAAAATATATTGCCTTTTTATATTAAAATATAAAATTTATTATAAAATTATATATTTATATATGTATGTATAATATATAATATATTTTTATATATATAATATATATATAATTATAATAATAATATATATATTTTTAATTATATACATACATTTTATATATATTATTATAATATTATTTATATATATATATATAATAAGGCTATTTTTTAAAATATAACATAATACACCCACCCCACACACGCACCACAACACAATATATATATATATATATAATATATATATATATATAATATATATATATATATATTATATAACATTTATATAATATATATTATAATATATAATATATATAATATATAATACATAATATATGATATAAATAATATATATGTAATATATATAATATATATAAAATATATGTAATATATATAATATATATAATATATATATTTATATATATATTATATATATATATGTATATATATATATATTATATATATATTATATATATATATATATTATATATATAAGGCCGCGGTGGCCGAATGGTTAGAGCGTCGGACTCAAGACTGTCACGACGGCAATCTGAGTTCGAGGGTTCGAGTCACCGACCGCCGCGTTGTTTCCCTTGGGCAAGGAACTTCACCTCGATTGCCTGCCTAGCCACTGGGTGGCCAAGCCAGCTCAAGTCAGTGCTAGTCCCAAGCCCGGATAAAATAAGAGAGAATGATTACCTAAAAAGGTAACACCGGCACTCTCCGTGGAAAGGAACTGGGGACCCTACCACGTACTCACTCCAAGAGCATCACAACGTGAAAACTACAATTGAGTATCATGCTGTGACCACGGCGGCTCAGACATGAACCTACCGTTAAATGATGATGATTATGTATATATTATATATATATTATATATATTGCTATGCCAGTGGGTCTTTCGGAGACTGTGCGAAACATGTGTTAACATGAAAAGGATGACCTGGGCATGTATTAACATGAAGGGACCTGGGCAAACATGACGCAACTGGCTGTGAGCGGAGGAACAAGCCAAGAGACGGAGTTGGGTGCTGCTCCTGTGAAGACCTCGTGTGTGCCCTTGTGACCTGATAAACTTTGTGTTGCCCTGTTATAAGCTGTATCATGCAGTGTGACATGCTGGTGTCCCCCCTATTTACTTGTGTAAATAAAGGAAAGACTGTCATTTTGTGTTTATTTCGTGCCCTGCCTCGCCACTTGACGTTTCCACTCTGGTGTTCTGGGACGCTGTGGTGCTCGGTGCCTCTTGGAAGTGTTCAGTGTTCACGACCCTGTGGATAGCACGCCGTCTGCCTAGCCTGCCTTGTGTTGGTAGCAGAGAGACGAGGCGGCCGGCGTAACAATATTATATATTTTATATATTTTTATTTATATATATTATAATAAACATATATATAATATATATATATATTATATATATAATATATATATATATAATATATATAATATATATATATAATATATAATATATATTATACAATATATATATATATTATATATATGTATATATATATATATATATATATATATAGATATATATATATATATAATGTATATATTATTATATATAATATATATGTAATATATATATATAATATATATATAATACACGCCGGCGCGTTGTTCCCTTCGGCAAGGAACTTCACCTCGATTGCCTACCTAGCCACTGGGTGGCCAAACCAGCCCAAGTCAGTGCTGGTCCCAAGCCCGGATAAATAGAGAGAATGATTACCTAAAAGGTAACACCGGCACTCTCCGTGGAAAGGAACTGGGGACCCTACCACGTACTCACTCCAAGAGCATCACAGCATGAAAACTCAAATTAAGTATCATGCTGTGACCACGGCGGCTCAAACATTAAACCTAACGTTTAAAAAAAAAAAAAAAAAAAAAAAAAAAAAAAAAAATATATATATATATATATATATATATATATATATATATATATTATATATATATATATGTATCATATATATTATATATATTATATATATTATATATATTATATATATTATATATATTATATATATTATACATATTATATATATATATATCTATATATATTATATATATGTATAATAGATATATATATATATAATATATATTATATATAATATATATATATATATATATATAATATATACATATATGATATATATAATATATATAATATATATATGTAATACATATATATATAATATATATATACAATATATATATGATATATATAATATATATACACATATATATATATATATATATATATAATATATGTATACAATATATATATAATATATATCTTCTTTCTTTTTAACGGAAGGTTCATGTCTGAGCCGCCGTGGTCACAGCATGATACTTAATTGTAGTTTTTCATGTTGTGATGCTCTTGGAGTGAGTACGTGGTAGGGTCCCCAGTTCCTTTCCACGGAGAGTAGCGGTGTTACCTTTTAGGTAATCATTCTCTCTGTTCATCCGGGGTGAAGTTCCTTGCCCAAGGGAAAAACGCGCCGGCCGGTGACTCGAACCCTCGAACTTGGATTGCCGTCGTGACAGTCTTGAGTCCGATGCCCGATGCTCTAACCATTCGGCCACCGCGGCCTTATAATATATATACTATATGTAATATATAATATATAATGTATAAAATATATATAATATATATATATATATATATAATATATATATATATATTATATTATATATATATTATAGAATATATATATTATGATATACATTATATATCATATATATATTATATATATATATTATATATATATATAATATTATATATATATATATATATATTATATATATATATATTATATATATATATATATATTATATATATATATATATATATCTATTTTATATATATTATATATATATATTGTATATATATATTATATAAATATATATATATAAATATATATATATAATTATGTATTCATAATATATTGTTAATTTTAAAATATATTAATTTTATTTGTGTTATTTATATATGATTTTAATATATCTAATTATAATATTATAATATTAATTATATATATATATATATATATAATATATTATAATTATTATTAAAAAATTATATATATAATATATATATATATATAATATATATTAATATTATATAAAATCAAATATAATATATATAATATAAAATATATTATAATAATAATATTTTAATATATAATATATATAATATATAAAAATATATATAATATATATAATATATATAATATAAAATTTATACATATATATATGTAATATTACGTTGTACATATATATATTTTAATATATACATATATATATTTTATACACATTTGTATATATTTATATATATACATACACATACATATATATGCATATATATATATTATATATCATCATCATCATCAAGGGGCTAACGCCGACGGGGGCGCATGGCCACATCCACCCTTCGTTTCCAGCCACGAGGATCCCTCGAGGCGAGTCCAGGCAGGCCCACGGTACATCTCTAATTCCTCGCGACAGGTCTCGTCGAGCTGCCCAAGCCATGGTCTCCTGGGTCGTCCCACTGGCCTCCTCCACCCAGGGTTGTCTCGCAGATAGACAACCTGATGGGCAGGGTCATCCACAGGGAGACGAGCTAGGTGGCCATATAGCCTGAGTTGGCGATCCCGGATTATGCAAGTAACAGGTCCCATGCCAGTCTCACTTTGTAACCGTCGGTTGGACACGTGGTCCTGCCAACTGTACCGCATGATCCGGCGAAGGGACTTGTTACAAAAGGCATCAAGATAAGACTCCAAGACATTGGATAGTGTCCAGGTTTCACTTCCATAGAGCAAAACTGGCAGTATCAAGGCCTTGAAGACACGCAGCTTGGTCCTTCTGCATAGGTACCGACATCTCCAAATGCTCTTGTTGATCGAGTTCATGGCTCCTGTTGCCAGACCAATCCGTCTATTAACTTCTTGGTCTGACAGCCCAGAGATATGGACTACGCCACCAAGATATGTAAAACTCTCTGTAATTTTCCAACGTCCTCACTGCAAGCATGGATCGACTGAACAGGTTCCCCTAACAGGCCCCAAAAGTCCTGAATCTTGGTCTTGGTCCAGGAGACCTCTAGGCCTAAGAGCTTCACCTCACTGCTAAATGCACCAAGAGCCGCAGTACCAAGACTCGGAAAGAAGATAGCAACATCATCTGCAAAGTCAAGGTCTGAGACCTTGAAATTGCCTAGAGTTGCTCCACATTGGACTTTGGTTAGTAGCTCTGCCCATTATTCAGTTCATACAGGTGTTGAAAAGTGTTGGTGTAAGGACACAGCCTTGCCTCACCTCTGAATTAACAGGGAAAAAGTTCGACAGACCCCCGCCACACTTTACAGCACTTTCAGTATCAGTATAAAGGGTTACTATTAGGCCAATAATCTGTGTCGGAATTCCCCTGAGTTTCAGGATCTCCCATAGCGATTCCTGATGCACCGAGTCAAACGCCTTCTTGAGGTCTAGGTAGGTTCCAGCAACCCATGACCAAACTCACGACGGTGTTCCACAATTACTCGAAGCGCTAGTATACCGTCTATTGTGGACTTGCCAGGAGTAAATCCAGACTGCTCCGTTTCAGAAGAATATGGGCGAGAACTTTGCCTGGCATGCTGAGCAGTGTAATGCCACGGTAGTTGCTACAATCTCGACAATCCCCTTTCCCCTTCCAGAGAGGGATGACCATACCCCTCAACAGGTCAGGGGGAATGGTACCAGACTGCCAGATGGCAGTCAGGACTGTATGCAGGCCCCGAGCTATAGGTTCACCCCCAGCCTTTAGAAGTTCTGCAGAGATATCACATATGCCTGCAGCTTTCCCACTCTTCAGCTTGGAAATCGCCATCCTAACGTCTGTTAGGGTAGGAGGTTCCTCGCTGATGGGTGGGTCCGGCACAGGTATTGTGACATCACTTGCATCTAAACTAACTGTTGGAGGGTTTGCCTGGTACAACTGTTCAAAATACTCAAACATTCACGAACCCCATGATCCGAGATGATCCGTCCATCTGCTGGCTGGACTGCAGTCATCTGTGAGGAGGGCTTAGAGTTCAGTTTTCTCAGGGCTTGGTAAGCAGGGTGAAGGTTGTTTACCAAGAAATGGCCTTCACAACCTCCTCAGCAAGATTCCTGATGAACTGTTCCTTGTCCCTTCTCAGCAGTGTCTGAGCCCTACGCACCATGGAACGACGCAAGACTTGATTACCATTCAGCCGAGCCATACGACACGCTTCAGTGGCCTCAAATGTCTCCAGTGAAATGGAATTCTGCCTTGCTCTCGGGCGCACGCCAATGGATTCCTGGGCTGCTTTGAATGGTTAATGGTTAAAAGCAAGATAAATGTGCTAGACATCTAAGGTCATGTAGCACTATAGTTAATGTTAGGGAAGGGTGGTTGAGTTAGTGATTAGTTGTCTAAGCTTGGGCAAAGGAATTGGTGAGTGAAAGGGTTAGAGTCGGGTGTGGTAAGGAGTTAGATTATATGGAGGATATGTAGGTTGTTGAAACAGAAAGTGTGGGATTCTGTAAGGATGTCTGATAGGTTGGGAGGTCGGTGAAGGGAGGATAGGTGGGGGAAAGCAGAGGTAAGTATGGACGAGACATAAAGGGAATGTGGGGAAGAGACAAAATGATAATTGGGGATTGGTATTGGAGGATGTGTAAGAAAGGTCTCTTGAAGGCATACAATAGATGGGTTATAAGAGGAAAGGATATGACAAAGGTCAGGTCTGTGGGAGCGGAAACCGCGAATATTCCAATGAAGGATAGTTATACTTTAGTGATATAGATGTAGTACGTTTTGGAGATTTTGAGGGGGAAGCAGCTAGAGGGTGGGATAAGGACCGAGAGGTCTGAGATGGGAGAGGTGTGGGAGTTGGTGTTCTACTAGGAGGGGTATTAGGAGACAGAGGGTCTGTGGAAGGGGATACTTGTGACATAAGGGGTTCACGTGTGTTATCAAGGAGGGAGTGGAAGGGATAGAGGGGATGGTGGGAGGGTTAATAGGGACAGGGTTGGGGTGGGGGGAGGGGTGTTGGGAGGGTTAGTGGGGGGTGTAGGGGGGACTCGTTGGAGGAGGATGGTAGAGTTTAGAGTGGAGGCGTTGAGATTTGGTATGTTTCAGAGCA
>NC_051389.1:33673224-33685061 GCF_015228065.2 Penaeus monodon
GCTAGCCGTTTGTTAAAAGATATATAATATATATATAAATAAGTAAAATGTATATATATACCAACAATATTTATTTATCTATTATGAATATAATGTACGCCAAAGAAAATTGAACGAACATGTTTTTTCTCCGTCCCCTCTCCGGAAACAAAGGCAAAATGCATGGATCGTGGCCTTAAAAAGATCGAAAGGACGATCCTCCCACGATCGTGTGAGGAAGTATCCGCCAAGAACAGTGTCACTGTCCTTGACGTTTACAAGCCTCCCTAGTCGCGAATCGTGAAGATTCGTGTTTCTGCCCCCAGAGGAAGCCCAGAAACTTCTTTCATGTGGGATCATGATGTTCAATACATCGGACCCAAATTATGATATCGTACCAGAGTGCTTTATTCAGATCGAACAATGCTTAAACTGCTACAGGTTCGAACACTCATGCACACACACACAGATGCTCTCGTTGCGGTTAGCGAAGGTCACTTCTTCGCCAAATGCAAGGAGAGCATCAAATGCTGCAACTGCAAGGGGTCGCACGTTGCCGTTAGCGGATTCTTCCCCAAAAGAAAAGAATCATTGAAAGCAAAACGAAATCAAATTAGGGAAAACAAACACACTGCTTCCTCATACGCCACAACAGCCGCCACACTACCTACCCAGACTATCACACCCAGACGACCTGCATCTTCCTCCAGAACAACTCTGCCTCCCCCTCCCCAATTCAACACCTTCACACCTAACACAAACCCGAAAATACAAGCCATTTTACATTTCATTGCTGCTAAATACAACTCCAAGAAATTCTCAAACATTGTCCCCATCATGCTACAAAGAAACAGCTTCCCCCAGCATTGTTGTCCCAGAGGAGATCTTCGAAGATGACAATTTATACATTCCTGAATATGCCATAACATCAGAAACTCCAGCAACTGAAGGGACAGATACTCGGAGCTTCATTGCTAAAAGAAACTCACAAGTACTTAACACTACAAAAAACAGTGAACACAAACGCAAACAGATCTCACCAACAAACAAGCATACCAAAAAAAGGCAAAAAGGATCCCCCATGATTGCAATTGGGGTCCTGTATTCTCATTAAGTCCACCATCACCCATGATTTCCTCACCCTCTCATTCAGCCACCCTGACTTCATGGCAGTCAGGTTCTTCACACCACAGGGACCCATTATCCTTTCCACTGCCTATATAAAACCAAATACTAATTTGCCTCTTGTTGACGTCAACAAATTATTTAATTATACAAACCTCCCAGCCTTCTTTCCCGGAGATATCAACGCCACCCACACCACAGCACTACCAATGCACAGGGTAGGCAACCCTTTTCTATTTTTGAAACAAAAAGGCTCCACTACATAGGACTCGACTTCTTCACCTCATACACACCCAGAGGAAAGTGCCGCCTTGATCTCGGTTTCGGGAGCAGGGCACACCTGCCTACCACACACACCTACAACCCGGTCCGAACGTTGGTTCAGACCACATACCCATCATAATTAAAATTTCCACATTAACAATACTAAACTAAGAAAGACGATCTTTCTGGGAGTCGTTTAAATCCAAATTAAATTATCAAAACTTTCAATTTAATCTTGATGGGCTTAATTCTCAAACAATAGATGGGGATTGGAATTACATCTTCGCTTCCCTTGCCTCAACTATGCTGAGCACCATCCCCAGGTCTCAGTATAAAATTCGCATATCATTTCAGCCATCTGAAAGGACAAAACGTCTCCTGACGTGTTTTCGAAATCGTTTTACTCAGAATTTATACAGATTAAACCATGTTCGATGAGTTCGCAATCCACAGGAATAGTAACTACACCCCCTTCTCTACCTCATTCAGACTAAAGACTGTTCTTGTTACAAAAGAAGTTGAGCGAGCCTTTGACACGGTCTGGCATGCTGGCCTCAAGTACAAGCTGTGCACCAAATTTAACTTTCCACCTTTGATTAAAAAGTCGCTCTGCAGTTTTCTTCATGACCGCAAATTAAAATTAAAATTGTTAAACAAGTTTAAGGCACCATTTTATTATATGCTGGAGTACTTCAGGGCTGCATACTCATCCCAACACTCTATACGTTATGCACAAACGACCTTCCAGATCCCCCACACACAGACTCACTCACTATCCTCTTTGTTGACGACTATATGCACCTTGCTCGATTTCAGGCGTCGGTGTTATTGACGAATTTTTTGTAAGACCGCGAAAACTTCCTCCTTACGACATTTACCTCAACACCTTCGATAGACTACAACCACCTCTCCAAATCAAATCCTCTTGTACCATCCTTGGTTTCACCTTTGATATCTACTTTCGATTCCACTTGTATATTAATTCAGAGGCCGCCTTGGCAAGAAAAACTATACATTCGCTTTATCAATTAAAAAGTGTGGCCCCACACACGAAGCTGCATCTATATAAAACACTAATAAAACCTCTCCTCATATACACACCACTTGCACTCACCCAAACAGCATACACTAACAAGCACAAACTCCAGCTTGTTCAGAATAAAGCACTCAGATGGATCTATGTGATAATTGGGATCAGATTATTACATCTGAACTCCATGAGGAAGCTTCTCTGCTTCCTCTGAACATCGAGTGGCGTAGGTTGGTCTGTAAACAGACCAACACACTCTGTGCTTGGCATACCGAGTGGCTGGATAGACTCAACACCATCTTTCGTTCCGGCCGGAAATCGAGATTAAGCCATGATCTTTTTTTTTGGCATGGGACGAAGAAGAGGATGCATTTTTTTGAGCGTGGCCGCATCCTTTGAAGCTACCCCCTACTCCTTCATTTTCACATTTCCCCTTCCCCTATCCTCTTCTTTTGTTCAGTTTTTGTTTTGTTTGTGCTTTCTCGTTTTTAATGTAATTTGTTTTCTTTTGGTTTTCTTTTTCTTCCCCTTTGCCACAGTCCTCACATCCCTGATTTTAAATACTTTCACCTCAACACCTGACACTAGATGACTGCCATAACCTCACTTTCACTATCTTCTTATCCTTTGCCATAGCATGGACCCAACATCTTATATCCTTACCCCATCATCCCACTGGTTTTGGTTTCTGGCATGTGACACTTGCTGCTAGTATGTGGCCGGCAGCATTGCGCCTCTCTGTAAGTCCTGCTGCCGACCTTCTGTTGACACAGGTGGGAATGGCCAATCCCTGATTAGCGACCACCTCCGAGCTTCAATCTGCTTCAACAGCATAGGTTAGTCGAAGGATAGCCCTGGAGTCACGTTCGAGGAGGCCGTGCCCAGAACACCGCAGATGGCGCCTAAACTGTTTAACTATTATCCCAATCTTCCTGGTTAGCCGAGAATCCTGCTGTTTTTCGGTATAACGGGGTCCCGGGCTGTGAACACAAAATATTCAGGTGATACTGGGCCCCCCCACCTTTCTCCTTTCAAAGAACCCATTACAACTATTATCCCAAGCTTATCTGCATGCTGGGTTAAGCCCCGGCTCTTTTTTCTTCTCCTAAAATTCAGAACAAAACAGAAAAGACTTCCCAACCTCCTAAGAGAAAGGAAGCCCCTTCATATCCGACACCGAATATTTCCAATAAAAAGGAGT
The DNA here is from genome assembly GCF_015228065.2 of Penaeus monodon. NCBI lineage: Eukaryota > Metazoa > Arthropoda > Malacostraca > Decapoda > Penaeidae > Penaeus > Penaeus monodon. The sequence goes on from NC_051389.1 coordinate 33,676,824, forward strand.
TTCCAATCATAACAAAAGTGCAGAAAAAGAACCACAGGAAAAAAGGGTTCAAAAAAACACTGCAAAAACCCCAAGAAACGATAATCCTCTTTGACAAGGAAAAACATGACTCTCCTGTTGACTGCTGTAGTCACTGCGTAGCAACAGCTTTGGGGAGGTCGAGTGAGGGGGGCAGAGAAGGTAGTCACAGTCACCAAGATGGAATGAACCAGACTGTTGCAGCCTGAAAGGGAGGAATCTGAACAGACCCAAAAAGCAGCCCCACCCTCAACCAGGACAAGACTCCCCTCCCCACTCCAACCCTGGCCACCCCTCACAGGCGGCCAAAAACAGGCTGAATCTGTGCAGCCAGGCCAGAAAAAAACTGACCTTATTAGGTAAAGTCAGCAAAGAGAAATGATCACAGACAAAGCCTGAAGTGAGGAAAGCCAAACTCACAAAAGTCCCGAGCTACCAAAGGCTCTCCACCTCCAGTGAACCCCTGGAAACCTGACAAACAGCCCTCAACCCAAAAAGGACTCACAATGGAGTTGTCGACTTGATATAACAACTCTGAATCCCAATACAAAGACGTCTCAGATGTAACTATTGCCAAGTAACATCATGACACAATCTAAACACTACAGTGTAACACTCTATGGTTTTGATACAAAGAATGCCATCCTTCACGCAATAGTGCATTCAAGGAACATTGGCATTGTTCAGGTATTATTTTCTTCATGCTGCCAAGCACAGGTGGCATAAGAGGTTTGATCCCCCCTAGTCTTGTTGTTGGTCATTGATGGGGGCCCCCTAAGGCTGTCTTAGACATCAGCCAGGTCTGGTTACTGCAGCACGAGACTGAGTGATCATAGGGGGAACTTCATGCCACACCACTCCATCTGGCTCCCTGTAAGGGCACCGGATGTGGCAGGACGTCACATAGACATTGTGCCTGAGACTTTCCCTGATATTGCTCTTCTCAATAGCCAAGAGCCAATACATGTTAGAGGAGGGGTCCTAGACCTCACCTTGGCCACTGCGGCTCTGGTGGAGAGAATTAGATAGTGTGTCAGTGAGACTATCACAAGTGACCATAAGGCACTGTTATGACCCTCATGGATGCTGGCCCAGCCCAAATGCCACAATCAAATCCAAGATGGAAAACAGACAAGGTCAACTGGCAAGCCATTCAGAATACTTTGGCCCACTGTCTTAGTGCAATGAACTCCCACAAACATGGAAGTGCTTGAAGCCAGACTTATCAGTGCCATAAATCAAGCAGCCTCACAGACTATACCTAAAACTCGGCCATGGTCCAGGAGTTATAAAGATGCCTGGTACTTTAATGATGAGATTAAGGAAGTCAATGTGCAAAAAACAATTCCGAAGGCAAAGATCCCCAGATACCTAGCCCTCCTAAGGGAAGCAGTCAGAGATGCCAAGTAAACTGCCATAAGATTCAAGCAGGAAAATTTGGGTGAAATGGTAGAGTCCTTTGACAGCCGAACCACCCTTACAGAACTGTGGCAATGGGTCAGGCGAGCTGCTAGTGCTAAGCCTGAGTGCACACACCACGCCAGCTAAACTGAGGGCAAACCGAGAACGCCTACAGCCAGGCAAACTTGCTCATATCAGAGAAAGGGCAGCTGAACCCAATAACTCAGATGTTATCTTCTCTCTGAGGGAACTAAGAAAAAACTACAAAAAAACAGTTCTTGCACAGCCTCGGTACTGATGGGATCTCGTACCCTATCATTCCCACCCAAGAATGGGAAGTGAGCTTGCATCCTGCAACTCATCAACAAGTCTGCGAACATTCCACTCTATCCCAGAGCTGGAAGAGAGCTCTTATAGTTCTCTCCTCAGCTGTCTGGGCAAGACGGCGAGAGAATGTACTAAACCGACTCCTTGGAAAAGGGACCCCTTACATGAATAACTCCTTAGGTTCAACAAGGGGCATGAGTACAGCACACAGCATAGCCATGATCTAAGTACAATCAGCATGTTACATCTATGGTAGTATCCTAGATCCGGAGAAGGGTTTCAATTAGCAAGTCCTCTTGCTATTCAGGAGAGCCTGATCCAGAAGGGAATAGAGGAAAGCTCTGGCTTGGATAGGTGACTATTTCAGAATCAGAACAGCCAAAGTCAGATTCAAGGTCACTATCACAGCACATGCTACTAGAAAATGGAACACACAGGGTGGGGCCCTCAGTCCAGCCCTTTTTAACACCTTAATGTCATGTATCCTCAACATCACCTCCCAGTGGGTACAAGTTCATCTCCATGCAGACGATCTTGCAATCATCTCCACTGGACCACACTGCTTGAGTAGAGCCCAGCACTGTCTGGACCTTGTATCTGAGGAGTGTTGTAGGACAGGACTAAAGATCTCTGCAGCCAAATCCGAAGCTATGGCTCTGAGACAAAGTCTGAGAATCTAGGGAATGGACTTCGAGTGGGTCCAGGTCTACCAATAACTTAGGGTAATGATTTGACCGGAGCTCTTCTTTAAAAAGGAGGTCCTGTCTTGGTGACCGAACCAAAGCAAGACTGGTCTGTCATCCAACCCCCTTGTGGAATATGCTTCTGTCTCCTGATTGCCGCAAAGCCAAGATTAAGAGAAAAATGGAAGACAGTTCAAAATGAAGGTGCCAGGATCCTTCTGGGTGTCCCAAGGTGTACGAAGGCCCTCTACCTCCTCATGGAGGGAGACCTCCTCCTGGGACTCACAAACTGATCTAATAGCAGCACAGTTTCTTTCAAAGATCATCCACAGCACCCAGGAACACAAACATGAGACAAAAAATAGTCAGACGCCTAGAACAAGACCACGAGCTGTTTGCAAACAACTCCTGGCTGTCTCACACAGTCAGGGTGTTGATACACTATCAGCTCTAAGGACAACAACTTGCCAAGGGCATGGACTCCCCCCACCCCGACTTTACTGAAGCCCGCTGTGGCACAACCTTGATCGTGCTCTCTGTTATGAGCTTGTCAAGGAGAAAGAATCAATACCTGCCTAAGAATCAATTTCTGCCTAATCTAAAGGCAGAAACTGAGAGGGTCTTTTGCAGCCATCACTCCCCCGGGTAGTAGAACCTACTTCACAGAGGATCAGTCGATCTCTTAAAACACACTGTAGGCGCCGGTCTGCAGCAAGGGATGCCACACAATCCATGAGGGAAACAGACAACGCCTCCTAGCTACAGACAGAGGCAGTGCAATCAGGGGGACCTAGCCCACGTGTCTTGAGGGAAGGACACATGGTCATACATGCAGACTCCAAGGCAGCCATTGACTGTCTACAGCAAAGCTCACCCAAAGATAACTTTACCCCTGGCCTCTGTGCTTCCCATAGCACAGAGGTTTCTTGCTCAGGGTAAAAAGAAATCATAAACTGGGTCTCTAGCCACATAGGCATCAGAAGGAATGATTTTTACGACAGAATAGCGACATTGGCGGGGGTTTATTGCCACCAAATCCCATGATCAAAAAACCCGAGCCAAAACATCTTTAAGGGAGAAGTGTAAGCCACAGCTCGGCCTTTCCCCCTGCAGCTTCACAGAAAAAAACGAGATCCTCTCCCTCGGCCAGATGGACTCACACGCCATAGGCTATGAGCCTGTGGCACTCTCTGGAGCAATTCATTAGAGGTACCGAAGTCATTTTCACAGAATCAGACTAGGTTACCATTGCGCATGGGAGATAAAAGAGACAATTGACTATGCAAAACAGATTTACAGAGTTGTGAGTACAAAGAATTCTGAGAAAAAGGACCGCCCACAACAGCCGCCGGACTGGAAAGAGATTATACGGCCTCACACAGGCGTCCAGTAAGCAGGACGCCTACTGGTAATCCCCTCACCACGGGAGCATGAGAGTCGAGAATAAAAGAGACATAAATAGCCATAAATAGGTGACACAGACCGGGCCGTATGATGAAAGCCCCGGGGGAAGATATCATCATAACGGTATGCTCAGTTGAGCAGCCGTGGACCCTCCACCATCCCTTTGCCACTAACTAGACCTTCGCAATCCAACAAAAAAAAGACCGAAAAATAGACAGACTACTGCACCTCTGAGTTTGATTCTCCTATCCACTCACAGCTCTTCACTACTCCGCCCTGGGCTTCTCCAACAACAAGGTCAGCAAGGAAAGCCCCTGCTGATGTGCCTGCTTGAGCAGTGCTAGAGTCCTGCTGATGCTCCCGCCACAGTAGTGACTTTGTAAAAGCAGAGCGGAGGAACCAGCAGACGTTCCTGGGACAAGAGTGAGCAGACCAGGGGGGCTGGAGCAGACAGCAATTTCGTGCTCACGGTTGTGTCAGAGACGCGGAACTGAGGACGTGTTGACACAAAGGTGATATTGTAACTACAATTACGCTTACAGAAAGGTAAGGTAGTATCTCACGGAGAAGTAGTGAGTGTGTTGGTGATTGTGCCCACGAATTCATATATAGTTGTGAGCCTTATTATGAAGGGGAAATTATATATTTTTTGTATATATTTGTGTTCTGGACCTGAATGAAAGTGCCAGTATTAATTTTATAGAGGTTCTCCTAATTCAAGCTTAGAAAAGTGTTTTTATCCATTCATTCCACAGTATCCGCTCAACGTTTCATTATACAGGTATATAAGCATACAAACAGGCACACACACACACACTCACACACCACTACAACACACACATACAACCAACACACACACACACACACACACAACACCTCACACACCACAACATACATAACACACATACACACACGCACACACACACACACACACTACACAAACAATATATACACACAATTTAAATATATATATATATATATATATATAATATATATATAATATATATATATATACTACATACATACATACATATACATATATATTGGTGTGTGTATGTATGTGTGTGTGTGAGTGTGTGTGTGTGTGGTGTGTGTATGTGTGGATGTATGATGTGTGTGTGGTGTGTGTGTGTTGTGTTGTGGTATGTCTGTGGTGTGGACACTAATATATATATATATATATATATATATATATATATATATATATATATATATAATATATACATATACAAGTACACACACACACACACCACACACACACACACAACACACCACACACACACACACACAACACACACACACACACACACACACAACACACACACACACACACACACCACACACAACACACATATAAAATATATATAATATAATCATATTATATATATATATATATATATATATATATTAATATATTGTGAACAATACGTAGTAAGACCGGATGTACACTTCACACCTCCGGCCAAGCAGCTGCCCTTCTCTTTGGGCAGGACGCAGATGTCGCCCGGTTTTTTTTTTATGCACAGGAATAAGGAAGTCAATGTGCAAGTCAATGTGCAAAAAACAATTCCGAAGGCAAAGATCCCCAGATACCTAGCCCTCCTAAGGGAAGCAGTCAGGGATGCCAAGTAAACTGCCATAAGATTCAAGCAGGAAAATTTGCTGTATAAACATTCCCCCTCGAAGGGAACCGCAGCATAAAAGGGCACGTCCGCATGACAGAGAGAGAGACACGACAGGCAGGCCAAGCCACACAGGGTCCAGCTCCACTACTTCGTCCTCGAACCGGGGATACGGGAGCTTGGGGGGTGTCATATCTGTCTTTAACAATAAATCAGCAAGCTAAGAACTGTCACTGACCCACCAAGTCCATCTCTCGTTTCGCTCACATCTGGTGACATCGGTGCTTTCAACCTCTCGTGTCGCTCATGTTCTGGTGGTTTGCGGTGGTCACTCGCTTACATATGATGGTAGCGGTGTTCAATAACTTCACAACGGCGACGCTAATTCACCTACCACCTCGCCGACACCTGTTGCCGATTCACGCTATCTGCCGAGAAGCTACTCCTGTCGAAGGGCCTCGCCTCCCTTAACGCCCAGCCATCGCTACCAGCTCCTCTTCTGACCATGTTTGTTCCACTACTTCGTGCTGACCACTCACGCCTGTGCTACCTTCCTGACGAAATCGCTGAAGATATATCCTCGCACTCTACGCCGCCATACACGCCAATTCGGTTCACCTGCCTCGCCAACTCTTCGCGAACCTTCGTCAACACAGCCAGGATGTCGCAGTTCTATCCAGCACCAACAACCTTCCTCGCTACTATTAAAAGTAAGTGTGCCTATTAGTGCAAAATTCACTATTGCCCTCCCTATACCCAACCACACCTTGCATACAAGTTGCCTTCTTTCAAATTCAAGCACACGCCACTCAACGAACACACACTACTAATTCTATATTACATAACTTCTTACTGTCAACCATTTTTTTTAACACAACACCCTCCCCTCACACTTTATTCCCCTGCCTAACCACCCCGTAATTGATGTATTGTATTAGTATTTTTCTGTCAATTATAATTTTTTCCTCAGATTGCACAGTTTAGTATATATTATTTCTCTTGGAACAAATGATAACCTTTATTGTATTACTTATGTTTATTGTTTTCGAATAAATTTCTTATATGTTATTCCTATTAGTAATCACTTCATTAGTACTTGCGTATTGTTATATCCTGTGTAGACACATATATCATTGTGTTCTTTATATCAATATTTCTTCCTACTTGCCGTGCTAATCGGTCGCCCACTCATACATAGATTTAGATCACCTGACTACACCTTTAATCTACCTACCTGCCCACTCTACATTGCATTCACTCTAGGATCATGAAGTGCTATCCCTATGACTTATACCTGAACCCAAATCGCTTTCATGACGTTCTCTCGAAGTTCGATATCTTGTCCTTAGTAATTCTGGAATTTGTGGTACTTTAATTTAAGGTATTGGTGAAAATGTAACTTGTAACTAACTGATGGTAGTCTCTTCTGTTGAAAATAATTGTAACGCTGGCAACGCACTACAGACACCTTACTTTATATAGGCTTACATAGTTATTATCACCGCAAGTTAATTTTAACCCCAGCTCATTGCCATAAGCGAAGGAATCCTGCGTCCGCCGCACCAAGAATTACGCTCTTACGAATGAAGTGTCCGAGACACGCCGCAAGTTAATTTACACGCCGCAAGTTAATTTTAAGCCCGGCTCATGGCCGTAAACGAAGGAATCCTGCGTCCGCCGTACCGAGAATTACGCTCATACGTCTGAAGCGCCGAGACGCGCACTTTTAGAATTCGAAGCATATATGCTTGCCTATTTAGCCCAAAGATATGGAATCCTTGTCCAATTATTTTTTCTTTCTTCAGTAGGATGGTACTCTACTGAACTCGCTAATCCTGACAAATCCAAGTAATTAGCACCTCCTTACTTGACACGTTACCCTTCTTGTGACAAATTGTTCTTATTTTGCTCTCATTTTTCTTGCAACTTAGTAAGGTGATTGACAAACTCCTCCTCCTTAGCCCTTCTACTGGCCTGGTACACTTATATTTCAGCTTCCTTCGCATATGTCACCCAGCTTTCCCTTTTCGCACAGGAATAAACATCCGCCCTCAAAGGGAACTGCCGCATAAAAGGATACATCCATAAGATGGAGAGACACTCATGGTCCTGCCACTAGAACCTGCTCTTTGAGGTGCAGGACTAGAGCTCCCTCTGTGAGGTTATACAGTTTTTGGGTGGCTGTTTCTTTTTAGAGGGAGGAAAACAGGGTTCCAAACAATGATGCCTATCTCGTGGGTGGAAGGGCATCTCCTCTGGTCTCTCCCCAGGGGTTCACACCTACCCATTTGTTTGCCGTGCGTGGCAACTCTGAGCGCTGTGGAGACGGGAGTCCTGGAGTTTGAGCGGTGCCGTGTATGAATGCGCCCTGTGGCTAGCAACACGCTTCTTTGGTCCCTTATTCCAGCAAGATGGGTGGTCTGATCTCAGCCCAGTCAGATCAATCGGCTGGTCTCCTTCGGGAGGCTAGGGTCAAGCAGTCAATGTTGCTGTTGGCTCTCACACTGGTCACGTGATGGTGTGTACACGGCCATTGACTACGTATATCCTCTCACCACCCCTCTGGGTGTTAGACATTAATTCTACCAAACAGCATCCCCTTGTTGGACTCGGTGGTGGGTGGGGGCATGAGAGGAAGAAATAATTGCTAAATTTATGGAAAAAATTTCAAACCCCCCACAACAAAGAGATTTAAATGCTGACGAACCGTGCAAGGCCCAGACTACGGCAATCACTCTGAAGCCATACATGGTTTCAAGTGGCAGAGAAAATGCAAGGTCAGG
>NC_051389.1:33685161-33715161 GCF_015228065.2 Penaeus monodon
GTTACCCGGGTGGGGGGTGACGGGTGCTGGCCACCCAGGGCTAGGCAGGCAATCAAGGTGAAGTTCCTTTGCCCAAGGGAAACAACGCGGCGGTCGGCGACTCGAACCCTCGAACTCAGATTGCCGTCGTGACAGTCTTGAGTCCGACGCTCTAACCATTCGACCACCGCGGCCTTGACGATCATGTGCTTCCATGATTTTTCTTGGCAATCCAGAGCGGTGGTTTGCCATTGCCTTCCGCCCAGTGTCTTTTTTTTTTTTTCGAGTCACCATCTCTATTTACCCGGCACTGATTTGGGCTGACTTGGTCCCCCAGTGCCTAGGCAGGCAATCGAGGTGAAGTTTCTTGCCCAAGGGAAACAACGCGGCGGTCGGTGACTCGAACCCTCGAACTCAGATTGCCGCCGTGACCGTCTTGAGTCCGACGCTCTAACCATTCGGCCACCGCGGCCCCTTATATATATATATAAATATATATATATATATATAAACATATATATATTATATATATATATATATATAATATATATATATAATATATATATATATCTATATATATATATATATATATATATATATATATACATATATACACATATTTATTTATATATATATTATATAAATATATTATATATATTATATATATTATGTATATATATCATATATATATATATATATATATATATATATATATATATATTATATATTATGTATATATATCATATATATATATTATATATATTATATATATATATATATATATATATATTATATATATATCATACATATATTACATATATTATATATATATTACACTGGGTTACAAAAAAAATCTGCATCGCTGAATCCAAAAATGCCATCCATTTTCCCCGATCAGGTCAAGTTTTTCAACTAAGTGAATATGGGAAAAATCGTTTTTTTTTACGAAGTGGAATACATTAGAGCGGCATTTTTGTTTTATTTGTGTTACTTATACATCCGATATATATTTTTTTTTTTTGTTTTCTCACCCAATTTATAATTATCGACATGTTGCAAACATTGATCGGTATCTGTATTGACATCAACATTGCATTACATTGGTAACTATTACAATATCTACTGATCAATGCTGAACATCGATCAGAATTGATCAGTAGACAGGGCACTAATAAAGGTCATCATTGATCATTCAATGCTGACACTTCCGTTTCTTTGAGCTCCTCGAATGTGCAGCGGCAGGGATGTCTCTCTTCAAAGTCCAACAGTAATCGGCCATCATGACTGCATCCCACCGTCCCTGATACCTGGTCTCCATCTCCTCCATGTCTTGATGAAATCTCTCCCCCTGCTCGTCGCTCATTGATCCCAGATTCTCAGGAAACCGATCCATGTGAGAATAGGTAGTGCATTTTGATGCTCATGTTGTATCCCAGGTTTTTGAAGGCAGTCAGCATTTTGGTGACGAGTTCTGCGTAGTTGCTGGCCTTGTTGTTGCCAAGGAAGTTCTTTACGACCAGAAAAAATGCCTTCCACGCTTCCAGTTCGACTTTATTCATTGAGTTTTCTAACTCTGGATCTCTGATGAGCTGACGTAGTTGAGGTTCGTCAAAGATGCCAGCTTTCAATTTCTCCATGGTCACTCCTGGAAAAGCATGGCACAGGTGAGTGAAGCAGCCACCATCCTTGTCCAGCGCTTTGGTGAACTGCTTCATCAAGCCAAGCTTAATGTGCAGGGGTGGAAAGAGTATCCTGTCTCTGTCCACCAGAGGGGCGTTGATGACGTTCTTTGATCTGCTAGGCTCCAATTCCTCCCGCAGAGACCACTCCTTTTTCGTGTAATGCTTAGCTCGGTCCCTACTATCCCACATGCACAGAAAGCACGGGTACTTGGTGAAACCGGACTGCTGTCCCAACAAAAAGTTCACCATCTTCAGATCAACACAGATCATCCACTCATGCTGACAATAACGAATTTTCTCCAGCAGATACTTCACCGCTTCATACTTCTCCTTCAGTGTAGTCGAGTGAGCCAGCGGTATAGAGGCAAACTGGTTGCCGTTGTGCACCAGAACGGCTTTCAGCGATCTCTTGCTGTTGTCAATAAACAGTCTCCATTCTACAGGTTGGTACTGTGGCAATCCAAGATTGTGCAGAAGCTGTGAAACATCTGTACAGTACACCAAGTCTTTCCCTTCAGAGAAAAAACGAAGGTATTCTTGACGTCTGTTGCGGTAGAAAGTGATGCGAGTACTGTCAGAAAGAAGGTTTTTTTCTTTCAGTCTTGATGCCAACAATTCGGCGGATGACTTTGGCAAGTTGAGGTCACGGGCGAGATCATTTAGCTCCTTCTGGGAAAAGGGATGCGTAGCGTCATCGGCATCATCGCTAGGAACTACTTCTTCATTGTCTTCATTGTGCCTACTGGAGAATTCTTCGTTACTTAACTCAGGAAGTTCTGCTGGGACAGGTACAGGTGAGGTACAGGACGACGTGCTGATTCAAGATCAGGATACTTGAGGCTGCTCTGGTTCTTTCTGTTGATCCCAGTCAAATTAATAGCGCAGAAGTAACAGTCACTGACATGGTTTTTCGGTTCTCTCCAAACCATAGGAATTCCAAACTTCAGCCCGTCCTTCTTTCCATGGGTCCAGCGACGTAGATACTCGGTGCATTTCTTGCAGACCATGTGAGGCGCCCAAGCTTTGTCCTGACCACCAAGTTTCATGCCAAAATAAGCATGATAAGCACGCTTTACGAAACTTGTGACTGGTTTCCTGTTAGGAGCAATGGTGTATTCGCCGCATATGTAGCAGAATACATCTGGCTTATTTCTGCAAGACCTTCTGGACGAATTCATATCATTCATCTGAATAAGGAAAAATGTCTGTTAGCAAAAAATGTGCGGTCGCAACTTGAAAATTATATCGTAATACCCGCCACGAAAATGCTAATACCCTTATGTATGAACAACAACCGTAAAAAGCAGTATTTGGCAATAGAACACAAATTTGACCTGATTGAGCAAAATCAATGTTATTTTTGGATTCAGCGCATCAAAATTGGCTAAAATCAGTTAAAAAATTATTGACAATTTTTTTGCTGTTGACCAGTGTTATATATATATTATATATATAAATGTATATGTATATATTATACATATAAATGTATATATATTATATATATATATAATTATATATATATTTTACATATATTACATATATTATATATATTGCTACGCCAGTGGGTCTTTGTCTCTGTGCGAAACATGTGTTAACATGAAAAGGATGACCTGGGCATGTGTTAACATGAAGGGACCTGGGCAAACATGACGCAACTGGCTGTGAGCGGAGGAGCGGGGGAACAAGCCAAGAGAGACGCAGTTGGGTGCTGCTCCTGTGAAGACCTTGTGTGTGCCCTTTGACCTGATAAACTTTGTGTTGCCCTATTATAAGCTGTATCGTGCAGTGTGACATGCTGGTTTCCCCCCTGTATTGTGCCTACAGAAAAGTGTACGGGTAAATAACTTGTGTAAATAAAGGAAAGACTATCATTTTGTGTTTATTTCGTGCCCTGCCTCTCCAGGTGGCCTTTCCCCTCGTGGTGTTCTTGGGATGCTGTGGTGCTCGGTGCCTCTTGGAGCTGTTCAGTGTTCACGACCCTGTGGATAACACGCCATCTGCCTAGCCTGCTTTGTGTTGGTGGCAGAGAGACGAGGCGGTCGGCGTGACAAATGGTGTCAGGAGTGGGATTTGTGATATTTGATCAGTGAGAGCGCCGATTTATCATGTCGTCCAAAGATGGCGGCAGCCATGAGGGAGAGGAGGCTATGAATGAGGCGGGCGTTAACAGATGGACATGATCACTGCCATGCTGGCCGGTATGAGGGAGGAAATGGCACAAAGGGCAGAAGAGCAGGCACAGAGGGCACACGAGCAGGCGCACCATCTCGTCGAGATGCAGGCAAGGAAGGCAGAGGAACAATTCTGCCAACTTGTTGAGGTGCTACAGAGCAATCTTACATCTGTGAAGATGGAAACTCAGCAGTACACCGACAAGGCCTGCAACAGCGTGAAGAGTGAACTGATGGAGGAGGTGCAGACTCTGAAGGGCAAGGTTCAGGGCCTGAGGGAGGAAGTGAAGGAGGAAAGGCGGCGTCACGAGGTAGTAACATTGCAAGCAGAGAAGGCAGACGAGGTTTTGGCAACAGATGCCAGAGTGTCAGATTTACTGGGGTCTGCCTGGGGTCCGTGGCAGGAAACCCCCGGGCCTCGCAGCGTCGTGTCGGAGCCAGTGATCGCTGCAGAAGGCTGGGGACCCATCGGAACCGCTCCCTTGGGTATAGGTAACGGCAAACTCGGACCCGGTCAACCCGCCTCGTTGCCTCCCTCCCCCCCTTCCTCCCCCCCGGGCGTGTTAGTTCACGGAACGCGTTCTCCACCCTGCAGCCCCTCGGCCTCCAGACATTCTGTGAAGCGTAAGCCAGCTGAGTACGACGGGAAGGTGGCCTGGGAGGCATATGTCGCCCAATTTGAAATGCTGGCATCTGCCCAGGGCTGGAGCCAGGAAGAGAAGGCCCTGCAGCTAGTAATAGTAACAGTAACAGCGCTAAGGGGCCCCGCGGTGGAAGTGTTGGGGCATCTGTCGCCATCCCAACATGCCTCTTACACCAGCGTGGCGGAGGCTTTGAAACGCCGTTTCGGGCACCATCACCAGGCCGAGGTATATCGGTCCCGCTTGAAGAAGCGGACTCGTGAGCGTCGCGAGACACTGTCCCAGCTGGCGCAGGATGTGGAGGCGCTGGTAAGGAGGTCGTACCCTGCGGCTGCGGAAGAGATGATCGTGGTCCTGGCCCGCGATTTCTTTGTTGACGCTTTGCAGGACCAGCAGCTGCAAATCTATGTCAAGCAGGCACACCCTGAGGACCTGCAGGTGGCGCTGGCGAGGGCCTTGGAGTTCGAGGCCTTCCTGAAGGCAACCAGTGGCCTAGGGCCAGCTGCTCAGCCCCGCCATGACCTCTGGGGCCGGAAGGCTAAAGTGGAGAAGGTAGCATTGAGGAAGGTGAGCCCGAGCACTTTCCAAGGCTTGTGTTGGGGCTGCGGAGAGGTAGGGCACAGACGTAGTCGGTGTCGGAGGGAGCGGAGAACACGTCCTCTCAACTGGACGGATTCTGATGCCTTCCAGCAGTGCTGCAAGGACTGTGGCAGGTATGGTCACCATCCGAGTGCATGTCCTAAGGCTAAGGAAGTGGTGCAGGCAGAAAACTCTGGAGAAGGGGGCCGAAACCCAGCTGTCCTCAGTTCCCAGGCCCCGACTTGGGTAAGCTGCCGTCGAACCAGCACGATGCAGGTGGAGGGCTCAATAGATGGGAAGCCATGCCACCTGACAGTGGACACTGGGGCTGAGAAGACCCAAGTGGGCCTGATATGTTGGCCACTATGCAACTTCCAGACGCACCACAGAGACTGTGTGGTGTCACGGGGCATTGTGTGCAGCTCAAGGGGCCAGTGGAGGCTCGTATTGGCAGGGCAGCACGGTGCAGCGGCTGCCGGTGTATGTGGCCGATCTGGACGAGCACTGCTTGCTGGGCCTTGACTACCTGACGCAGAGTAAGGCGTGTTTCGACCTTGGACGGAAGCTGGTAAGGGTGCACGGTGAAGATGTGCCCTTGCTTCCAGAGATTGGCTGTGCAGAGGTAGTTACGGCTGAGCGACTGCACCTTGCCCCCAGGACAGAGTCTAGAATCCGGTGTCGACTGTCAAGAGTGATGCATGGAGTAGAGGGCCTCATGGAGCCCATCCAAAACCTGCAGCTGGCTGATGGCGTAGCAGTTGGGCGGAGCCTTGTTGGACCAGGGGAGTGGTTAGTTACAGTGTTGGTAGGTAACTTCTCCGATAAGGCCCAGAAGGTGCCAGCTGGTGCAAAGCTGGGCACTTGTGAGGAAGTGGAGCACCCAGAAGAGTCGTCGGGGAGTGAGGAGTTGGTTGGTGTGGGGCCGTTGCCTGACTTCCTCGAGGACTTGGCACACCGGAGCGCCGCTAACCTGACGGAAGCACAGACAGAGAAGATGCGCCACACCCTGTCTCAGTATGCAGATGTGTTTAGCAGGGGTGACTTGGACCTGGGCCGCACAGGATTGGTGAAGCACCGCATTAACACCGGAAGTAGTTTGCCCATCAAGAGCCCCCCTGACGTATTGCACCAACTGGGCGAGAAGAGATGTAGCGCACTGTCAATGAGCTGGCGGCACAAGTTGGGGCCCGGGAACTGAGGACAGTACATGGTCATCAGCGGTAGTCCTGGTGAAGAAAAAGGACGGCACACAACGCTTCTGTGTGGACTACCGGGCGCTGAATGACATGACTATCAAGGACTCATACCCATTGCCGAGAATTGATGACACACTCGATGCATTGGTGGGGGCCAGGTGGTTCTCCACATCGACCTGAAGTCGGGTTATCACCAGGTGGACGATGGCGGAAGAGGACAAGCCAAAGACTGCCTTTCCTTCGGGCAAGGCCTGTGGCAATTCAACGTCATGCCCTTTGGTCTCTGCCAATGCCCTGGTTGTTTCGAGCGTCTGATGGAGAGGGTATTGGATGGCCTTTCAGTGGAAGACGGCGCTTGTCTACATTGGATGACGTCATCGTCTTCGGGAGCACCTTCGAGGAGGAGCTGGAGCGGCTGGAGGATGTAGGCCAACCTCAAACTCAGCCCCAAGAAATGCTCGATGTTCCAGCATGAGGTGCCATTTCTGGGCATGTAGTCAGTCAAGACGGTGTGCGCACCGACCCACAGAAGGTGGCGGTGGTGGAGAAGTGGCAGTTCCACCAACGTGGCGGAAGTCAGAGCTACTAGGCCTGTGCACATACTACCGCCGCTTTGTACAGGACTTCGCCAGTGTAGCGGCTCCTTCCACTGACTTACATGAAAGGGAGTGCTCCAGTGGGACGAGGCGTGTCAGTCTGCATTTGACAACCTGAAGAAGGCCCTGGTGGAAGCACCGGTCTTGCCCTATCCGGACCCGAAGCTCCCTTACCTGTTGGACACTGACGCTAGTGCGGAAGGCATCGGGGCAGTTTTGTCACAGATAAAAAGGGCGGGAGGAGTAGTCGTGGCCTACTACAGTGCCAAGTTCAGCAGGCCTGAACGCAACTATTGTGTGACAAGGAAAGAGTTGCTGGCGGTGGTGAAGAGTCTCGAGCACTTTCACCCATACCTCTACGGTGCCGGTTCACCATCCGGACTGGACCATGCTGCCTACAGTGGTTGAAGTCGCTGAAGGTAGCAGAGGGTCAGCTGGGCAAGGTGGTTAGGGCGCCTTGAGCAGTACAACTACCACATCATCCACCGCCCGGGTCTTGTCCATTGCAACGCTGACAGCCTGAGTTGACGCCCGTGTGAGGCTAGTTGCTCACACTGTGTCCAGAAGGACTCTGATCCTGTGTGCCTCCGTCTGCAGGTGCTGGAATGCGCCACTAAAGGGGATGATGATGAGTGGCTTAAAGCACAACGTGAGGACTCTGACCTTGCTCCCATTGTCCGGTGGCTTGAGGCTCTCAGTGGACACCCCAGTTGGGAGGCCGTGGCTGCGGAGAGCCCCAACACAAAGTGTCTGGTGGACCAGTGGGAAACATTACGAGTGGATCAAAGCGGTTTGTTAGTGAAGCGCTGGGTGCAGTTGAGTGAAGTGGATAGTGACACGTGGGTAGTTGTAGTACCCAGAGCCATGCGTGCTGAGTTGCTCAGGGAATTACATGCCGGTGTTACCAGTGGCCACGTGGGCAAGAAAAAGACCCTGAGCCGTCTCCGTCAACGCTTCTACTGGGTGGGCATGAGAAGTGACGTATCTGAGTGGTGTAGAGCATGTGATGTGTGCAGTGCAAAGAAGGGCCCCACTAGAAAGAACCGTGCCCCGTTACAGTGTACTGTGTGGGAGCACCCATGGAACGGGTTGCAATAGACATTGCTGGTCCGCTGCTCTCACGCCACAAGGAAACCGATACATCTGTTGTGGTAATGGACTATTTCTCAAAGGGCCCGAGACATATGCACTACCCCAAACCCCGAGGCCCCAGACCGTGGCTGGCGTGTTTAGTGAATAAATTCATTACCCCTTTTGGTGTGCCTTCTGAACTGCACTCTGACCAAGGCCGTGAGTTTGAGTCACGAGTGTTCCGTGAGTGTTGCAAGCTGTTAGGGGTGCGCAAGACACGGACGACACCCCTCCATCCACAGTCCGATGCCCGCCATGCTCATAGCCTACCGGTCGCTGTGCATGAGGTAACAGGCTTCACACCTGCCTGACTCATGTTTGGCCATGAGCTACCAGTGGATTTGGCCACAGGGCGGCCACCCGACGTGAACTTGCCAACTGTCACATCCAGCTATGCAGTGGCACTGCAGGAGAACCTGGCGGAGGTGCACCGACGAGTGCGTGGCAAAGTCAAAGTCAAAGTCAAAACACTTTATTCCATTAATTACAATGGTTCTTCTTACATAGATAGTGACATCGTACAGTAATACAGAATAAGTAGAAACAATAGTAAATACAATGGTAGGAGAGATATAAAATAAAATAAAATAGAATAAGATGGTCACATCATTAGAAATAATGTTACATGGCTTTGCATTGTATTTAAAAGCCTGATGTCATTGACAATTTAAAAGATGTTCCTTTAATTTATTTTTGAAAGTAAGCAGGTTGGAGGTGTTTCTAATATTTTGTGGTATGTTGTTCCAGATCTCGGGTCCTCGGATTTGCATTTGCCTTGACCCTGTTTCCGTGTATGATCTTTTTACGTGTAGAGAGTTAATCTGTCTGGTTTGGATGCCTGTTTTGTTACCAATTGTTTGTAGAGGCATTAACCAATGAGGATAGTCGCCCTTTATGAATTTATGGATGAGTATACATGTATCAAATTGACATTTTTGTTGAACTTTTAGCCATTTAATTTTTTTTAAGTGTGGGGTTATGTGGTCATGTCTATTTACGTTGCCTATTGCCACTCTTGCGGCAAAGTTTTGTAGTTTTTGTGCTTTTTGTATCTGAGTTTTGTTGGTTGAACCCCATATGTTGGAACAATATTTTATAATGCTGAGTGCAAGGGACTGTAAAAATAATTCTCGTCTCAGTGGGGATTTTTTTTATGTTGGAACAATAATTCTCGTCTCAGTTTTTTATGTGAGTTAGGTATATCAGCGTGCCTATTACTTTTTTGTGAATGTTTTTCAATGTGTGTCTCGAAAGTCATGTATCTGTCTATGTGTACTCCTAGATTTTCACAGAAGTGTTTGGGTTTTTAATTTGATAGCTTCAAATTCTATGATCGTGTTTAAAGGGATTTTGGCTAGTTTTGCCGACTGCCTATAAAGATGCATTGAGTTTTGTCAGGATTTAGTTTGAGGCCGTTTTTGGTCAAAAATACATTTTTGCTTCTGTAAGAGTATGTTGAGTATTTCTTATCATTCATTTAGATTGCTTACAGGGGCAGCGTGAAGAAAATGAGAGTCATCGGCATATTGGACTAGGAGGCCGTTGTTTGCAATGGTTGATAGATCGTTTATGAAATATAGTGAACAAGATCGGGCCTAATATGGAGCCTTGTGGGACTCCGAAAGAGACTGCTTTCTTAGTTGACATATTATTACGAATTTTGACTGATTGTGTTCTTGTGGATAGATAACTTCTAAACCAATAGTTGTCAATTCCATTATTTTTTATTTTGTTCAGCAGGATATCATGGCTGACACTGTCAAATGCTTTTGAGAGATCACACAATGTGAGTAGATTTATTTGATTCTTGTCTATGTTATCATAAATATTGTTTGTGATTTTTTAATAAGGCTGTTTCAGTGGATAACTTACTTCTAAACCCATGTTCGTTTCGGAAATAAGATGATTAGATTCTAAGAATGTTTATAGTTGATTTGCAACAATTTTTTCTAGCAAATTTAGAAATTTCTGGGAGTAAAGTTTTCAGGACGATAATTGTTTAATTGTTCTGCATCTCCTGATTTGAAGATGGGGGTTATGATACCATGTTTCCACAGGATGGTAAGTACCGGTGACTATAGATGTGTTTATAAAAGACAGTTAAATATTGCGGGTAAGCTTTCTTTGATGAATCCCAAAAGCATGTTAAACCACTCCTACAGCATTCGTTTCACGTAAATGTTTTATTGTTTAAAACTGTTGTTTCCACTCCTATTGGCTGTGGTCTGAAAGCATTTGTTGAGAACCTTGTCCTGGTTGTGTTTTGTGGGGGCCCAAGGAAGCAGCTGTCTGTTCATAGTGAGTCTACCGATATTTCAAAGTAGTCGTTTAGATGTTCTATACTACTAATGGAATCTAGGGACGTGTCTGTGTGGTGTTTTTTGTTGGGCACTAACGTTTTAATTGTTTTCCATGTTTCTTTGGTGTCGTGTTTACAGTCATTGAACTTATTCTGGAAATACATTGTTTTTGCTGAGTGGATTAATGTTTTAACATTTCTCTTTTTTTGTTTATACTAGGTTTAAGGGCAATGTCGGTTCTATTTGTTTTGAGAAATTTGTGAGTGTTGTTTCGGTCATGTATAGCTCTTCTGATGTCCTCATTTATCCATGGGGGGGGGGGGGACGTGTAACAATTTTGGTCTTAAGGGGGGCAGTGGCATCTATACTATTTTTCAGTACGTTCGAGAGAATGTTTTACTTGTCTGTTAACGTCATCTGTTGTAAGAATCTCTAAGAGGGTCGACTGGCTGGCACTAATATTTTGACAAAGTGATTGGGGGTCGTAATTTGTCAGGTCACGGGAAGTTTTTATGATAGGTTGTCGCTTGGGTCTCTTTATATCTATTGTCATAGTTAATAGTTCGTGGTCTGCAATTTGACAAGGGATAACGTCGCTATACGTAATGAGGTCAGATCTGTTTGATATTATGACGTCTAGCACGGATGAAGTGTGTTCTGTGATCCTGGTAGGTTTATTTATGAGTTGTTTTAATTTGTTTTTCCTAATGATCCCAGCTAATTTTGCATTTGGTTTGTTCAGGTCATCGTTTAAGTCGCCTAAGATGAAAAAAGGTTTTCTTTTCACTGACATTTCTCTAAAAATATCTTCGAGGTAGTCAAATGATTCAGTTGTAGCATGAGGGTGTCTATAGACTGTACCAATAATGAAGGAGGGAAACAGGTAGCCGGACATGCCATGAAGGAGACTTATGACCGGCGCATGAGGGAAGTGAGGTACAACATAGGTGACAGAGTGTGGCTACATAACCCGCGTCGGAAGCGAGGGCTCTCGCTACAGAGCTACAGAGCCCCTGGGAAGGGCCATACACGGTGGTAGAGGCCCTCTCTGATGTCACCTATCGAATTCGCAGAGGGCGAAAACGACCGTCGGTTGTCCACGTGGACCGGCTGTGGCGTTACCATGGGCCAGGAAGCTACTCCTGGGGCCATGGTGAAAAAGAAGATGACGTTAGCCCCAGTAGTGGCGATGAGGACGTGGCAGACGCTGACCGAGATGAGGACGAGCATTTGGACGGTGAGGGCGATGCAACAGACGTCAATGGTGACCATGAGCCAGGTCTTGGGGCAGAAGATACCCCTCTGGGTGCCACTGCCAATCTACCGCCGCCCACACCTCCAGAGCGACCCCAGCGAGAGCGAAGAAAGCCGCGCTGGATGAAAGATTTTTGTGTTTCTGAGAACTGATTTTCAATTACGGTTACTTTTGTTTGAAAGAATTTTGTTTGTTCCTGAGGACTAATTTTATTTAAATTTTCTGTAGTTTGTTTCAGGTGTAGGTATGTCAGAGCAGACGGGTCGTCTGCTTGATAGGGGGGGATAGTGCTACGCCAGTGGGTCTTTGTCTCTGTGCGAAACATGTGTTAACATGAAAAGGATGACCTGGGCATGTGTTAACATGAAGGGACCTGGGCAAACATGACGCAACTGGCTGTGAGCGGAGGAGCGGAGGAACAAGCCAAGGGACGGAGTTGGGTGCTGCTCCTGTGAAGACCTTGTGTGTGCCCTTGTGACCTGATAAACTTTGTGTTGCCCTGTTATAAGCTGTATTGTGCAGTGTGACATGCTGGTTTCCCCCTGTATTGTGCCTATAGAAAAGTGTACAGGTAAATAAAGGAAAGACTGTCATTTTGTGTTTATTTCGTGCCCTGCCTCGCCACTTGGCGTTTCCCCTCGTGGTGTTCTGGGACGCTGTGGTGCTCTATGCCTCTTGGAGCTGTTCAGTGTTCTCGACCCTGTGGATAACACGCCGTCTGCCTAGCCTGCTTTGTGTTGGTGGCAGAGAGACGAGGCGGCCGGTGTAACAATATATATATATATAATATATATAAGTAAATATATGTATATATATACCAACATATATTTATTTATCTATATATGAATATAATGTACGCCAAAGAAAATTGAACGAACATGTGTTTTCTCCCGTCCCCTCTCCGGAAACAAAGGCAAAATGCATGGTCGTGGCTAAAAAGATCGAAAGGACGATCCTCCTACGATCGTGTGAGGAAGTATCCGCCAAGAACAGTGTCACTGTCCTTGACGTTTACAAGCCTCCCTAGTCGCGAATCGTGAAGATTCGTGTTTCTGCCCCAGAGGAAGCCCAGAAACTTCTTTCATGTGGGATCATGATGTTCAATACATCGGACCCAAATTATGATATTGTACCAGAGTGCTTTATTCAGATCGAACAATGCTTAAACTGCTACAGGTTCGAACACTCATGCACACACACACAGATGCTCTCGTTGCGGTAGCGAAGGTCACTTCTTCGCCAAATGCAAGGAGAGCATCAAATGCTGCAACTGCAAGGGGTCGCACATTGCCGTTAGCGGATTCTTCCCCAAAAGAAAAGAATCATTGAAAGCAAAACGAAATCAAATTAGGGAAAACAAACACACTGCTTCCTCATACGCCACAACAGCCGCTACACTACCTACCCAGACTATCACACCCAGACGACCTGCATCTTCCTCCAGAACAACTCTGCCTCCCCCTCCCCAATTCAACACCTTCACACCTAACACAAACCCGAAAATACAAGCCATTTTACGTTTCATTGCTGCTAAATACAACTCCAAGAAATTCTCAAACATTGTCCCCATCATGCTACAAAGAAACAGCTTCCCCAGCATTGTTGTCCCAGAGGAGATCTTCGAAGATGACAATTTATACATCCCTGAATATGCCATAACATCAGAAACTCCAGCAACTGAAGGGACAGATACTCAGAGCTTCATTGCTAAAAGAAACTCACAAGTACTGAACACTACAAAAAACAGTGAACACAAACGCAAACAGATCTCACCAACAAACAAGCATACCAAAAAAAGGCAAAAAGGATCCCCCATGATTGCAATTGGGGTCCTGTATTCTCATTAAGTCCATCATCACCCATGATTTCCTCACCCTCTCATTCAGCCACCCTGACTTCATGGCAGTCAGGTTATTCACACCACAGGGACCCATTATCCTTTCCATTGCCTATATAAAACCAAATACTAATTTGCCTCTTGTTGACGTCAACAAATTATTTAATTATACAAACCTCCCAGCCTTCTTTCCCGGAGATATCAACGCCACCCACACCACAGCACTACCAATGCACAGGGTAGGCAACCCTTTTCTATTTTTGAAACAAAAAGGCTCCACTACATAGGACTCGACTTCTTCACCTCATACACACCCAGAGGAAAGGGCCGCCTTGATCTCGGTTTCGGGAACAGGGCACACCTGCCTACCACACACACCTACAACCCGGTCCGAACGTTGGTTCAGACCACATACCCATCATAATTAGAATTTCCACATCAACAATACTAAACTAAGAAAGACGATCTTTCTGGGAGTCGTTTAAATGCAAATTAAATTATCAAAACTTTCAATTTAATCTTGATGGGCTTAATTCTCAAACAATAGATGGGGATTGGAATTACATCTTCGCTTCCCTTGCCTCAACTATGCTGAGCACCATCCCCAGGTCTCAGTATAAAATTCGCATATCATTTCAGCCATCTGAAAGGACAAAACGTCTCCTGACGTGTTTTCGAAATCGTTTTACTCAGAATTTATACAGATTAAACCATGTTCGATGAGTTCGCAATCCACAGGAATAGTAACTACACCCCCTTCTCTACCTCATTCAGACTAAAGACTGTTCTTGTCACAAAAGAAGTTGAGCTAGCCTTTGGCACGGTCTGGCATGCTGGCCTCAAGTACAAGCTGTGCACCATATTTAACTTTCCACCTTTGATTAAAAAGTCGCTCTGCAGTTTTCTTGATGACCGCAAATTAAAATTAAAATTGTTAAACAAGTTTAAGGCACCATTTTATTATATGCTGGAGTACTTCAGGGCTGCATACTCATCCCAACACTCTATACGTTATGCACAAACGACCTTCCAGATCCCCCACACACAGACTCACTCACTATCCTCTTTGTTGACGACTATATGCACCTTGCTCGATTTCAGGCGTCGGTGTTATTGACGAATTTTTTGTAAGACCGCGAAAACTTCCTCCTTACGACATTTACCTCAACACCTTCGATAGACTACAACCACCTCTCCAAATCAAATCCTCTTGTACCATCCTTGGTTTCACCTTTGATATCTACTTTCGATTCCACTTGTATATTAATTCAGAGGCCGCCTTGGCAAGAAAAACTATACATTCGCTTTATCAATTAAAAAGTGTGGCCCCACACACGAAGCTGCATCTATATAAAACACTAATAAAACCTCTCCTCATATACACACCACTTGCACTCACCCAAACAGCATACACTAACAAGCACAAACTCCAGCTTGTTCAGAATAAAGCACTCAGATGGATCTATGTGATAAATTGGGATCGATTATTACATCTGAACTCCATGAGGAAGCTTCTCTGCTTCCTCTGAACATCGCGTGGCGTAGGTTGGTCTGTAAACAGACCAACACACTCTGTGCTTGGCATACCGACTGGCTGGATAGACTCAACACCATCTCTCGTTCCGGCCGGAAATCGAGATTAAGCCATGATCTTTTTTTTTGGCATGGGACGAAGAAGAGGATGCATTTTTTTGAGCTTGGCCGCATCCTTTGAAGCTACCCCCTACTCCTTCATTTTCACCTTTCCCCTTCCTCTATCCTCTTCTTTTGTTCAGTTTTTGTTTTGTTTGTGCTTCCTCGTTTTTAATGTAATTTGTTTTCTTTTGGTTTGTTGTGACTTTTTATTTTCTTAAATAAAGTTTAACCTCCCCTTTGCCACAGTCCTCACATCCCTGATTTTAAATACTTTCACCTCAACACCTGACACTAGATGACTGCCATAACCTCACTTTCACTATCTTCTTATCCTTTGCCATAGCATGGACCCAGCATCTTATATCCTTACCCCATCATCCCACTGGTTTTGGTTTCTGGCATGTGACACTTGCTGCTAGTATGTGGCCGGCAGCATTGCGCCTCTCTGTAAGTCCTGCTGCCGACCTTCTGTTGACACAGGTGGGAATGGCCAACCCCTGATTAACGACCACCTCCGAGCTTCAATCTGCTTCAACAGCATAGGTTAGTCGAAGGATAGCCCTGGAGTCACGTTCGAGGAGGCCGTGCCCAGAACACACCGCAGATGGCGCCTAAACTGTTAACTATTATCCCTATCTTCCTGGTTAGCCGAGAATCCTGCTGTTATTCGGTATAACGGGGTCCCGGGCTGTGAACACAAAATATTCAAGGTGATACTGGGCCCCCCCACCCTTTTCCTCCTTTCAAAGAACCCATTACAACTATTATCCCAAGCTTTATCCTGCATGCTGGGTTAAGCCCCGGCTCATTTTTCTTCTCCTAAAATTCAGAACAAAACAGAAAAGACTTCCCAACCTCCTAAGAGAAAGGAAACCCCTTCATATCCGACACCGGATATTTCCAATAAAAAGGAGTTTCCAATCATAACAAAAGTGCAGAAAAAGAACCACAGGAATAAAGGTTCAAAGAACACTGCAAAAAGCCCAAGAAACGATAATCTCCTCTTTGACAAGGAAAACATGACTCTCCTGTTGACTGCTGTAGTCACTGCAGTAGCAACAGCTTTGGGGAGGTCGAGTGAGGAGGCGGAGAAGGTAGTCACAGTCACCAAGATGGCAATGAACCAGACTGTTGCAGTCCTGAAAGGGAGGAATCTGAACAGAGCCAAAGCAGCCCCACCCTCAACCCAGGACAAGACTCCCCTCCCCACTCCAACCCTGGCCACGCCCTCACAGGCAGAGCCAGAACAGGCTGAATCTGTGCAGCCAGTGCCAGAACAAACTGACCTTACTTAGGTAAAGTCAGCAAAGAGAAATGATACACAGACAAAGCCTGAAGTGAGAAAAGCCAAACTCACAAAAGTCAGAGCTACCAAAGGCTCTCCACCTCCCAGTGAACCCATGGATAACCTGACAAACAGCCCTCAACCAAAGAGGACTTCACAATGGAGTTGTCAGACTCTGATAAAACAGACTCTGAATCCGAATACAAAGACGTCTCAGATGTAACTATTGCCAAGTAACATCATGACACAATCTAAACACTACAGTGTAACACTCTATGGTTTTGATACAAAGAATGCCATCCGTCACGCAATAGTGCAATCAAGGAACCAATGTTCCTTGATTGCACTATTGCAATGTTCAGGGTATTATGTCTTCATGCTGCCAAGCACAGGTGGCATAAGAGGTTTGATCACCCTAGTCAGAGCAACAATCCCTTGCTCCATAATAGTCGATGCACCACGCTGTGGAGAGGATGTTGAATCTCTTGTTGTTGAGATTCATCTGGCTGGGGGCCCCCTAAGGCTGTACTTAGACATCAGCCAGGTCTGTGTTACTGCATCACGAGACTGAGTGATCATAGGGGGAAACTTCAATGCACACCACTCCATCCTGGCTCCCTGTAGGGCATCGGATGTGGCAGGCCATCACATAGACATTGTGCCTGAGACTTTCCCTGAGATTGCTCTTCTCAATAGCCAAGAGCCAATACATGTCAGAGGAGGGGTCCTAGACCTCACCTTGGCCACTGCGGCTCTGGTGGAGAGAATTAGATAGTGTGTCAGTGAGACTATCACAAGTGACCATTAAGGCACTGTTATGACCCTCATGGATGCTGGCCCAGCCCAAATGCCACAATCAAATCCAAGATGGAAAACAGACAAGGTCAACTGGCAAGCCATTCAGAATACTTTGGCCCACTGTCTTAGATGCAATGAACTCCCACAAACATGGAAGTGCTTGAAGCCAGACTTATCAGTGCCATAAATCAAGCAGCCTCACAGACTATACCTAAAACTCGGCCATGGTCCAGGAGTTATAAAGATGCCTGGTACTTTAATGATGAGATTAAGGAAGTCAATGTGCAAAAAACAATTCCGAAGGCAAAGATCCCCAGATACCTAGCCCTCCTAAGGGAAGCAGTCAGGGATGCCAAGTTAAACTGCCATAAGATTCAAGCAGGAAAATTGGCTGAAATGGTATGAGTCCTTTGACAGCCGAACCACCCTTACAGAACTGTGGCAATGGGTCAGGCGAGCTGCTAGTTGCTAAGCCCTTGAGTGCACACACCACGCCAGCTAAACTGAGGGCAAACCGAGAACGCCTACAAGCCAGGCAAACTTGCTCATATCAGAGAAAGGGCAGCTGAACCCAATAACTCAGATGTTATCTTCTCTCTGAGGGAACTAAGAAAAAACTACAAAAACAGTTCTTGCACAGCCTCGGGTACTGATGGGATCTCGTACCCTAATCATTTCCCACCCAAGACTGGGAAGTGAGCTTGCATTCCTGCAACTCATCAACAAGTCTTGCGAAACTTCCACTCTATCCCAGAGCTGGAAGAGAGCTCTTATAGTTCTCTCCTCAGCTGTCTGGGCAAGACGGCCGAGAGAATGGTACTAAACCGACTCCTTTGGAAAATGGGACCCCTTACATGAATAACTCCTTAGGTTCACAAGGGGCATGAGTACAGCACACAGCATAGCCATGATCTTAAGTACAATCAGCACTGTTACATCTGTGGTAGTATTCCTAGATCCGGAGAAGGGTTTTCAATTAGCAAGTCCTCTTGCTATTCAGGAGAGCCTGATCCAGAAGGGAATTAGAGGAAAGCTCCTGGCTTGGATAGGTGACTATTTCAGAATCAGAACAGCCAAAGTCAGATTTCAAGGTCACCTATCACAGCACATGCTACTAGAAAATGGAGCACCACAGGGTGGGGTCCTCAGTCCAGCCCTTTTTAACACCTTAATATCCTGCATCCTCAACATTCAGCTCCCAGTGGGGTGCAAGATCATCTCCTATGCAGACGATCTTGCAAATCATCTCCACTGGACCACACTGCTTGAGTAGAGCCCAGCACTGTCTGGACCTTGTATCTGAGGAGTGTTGTAGGACAGGACTAAAGATCTCTGCAGCCAAATCCGAAGCTATGGCTCTGAGACAAAGTCTGAGAATCTAGGGAATGGACTTTGAGTGGGTCCAGGTCTACCAATAACTTAGGGTAATGATTGACCGGAGCTTCTTCTTTAAAAAGGAGGTCCTGTTCTTGGTTGACCGAACCAAAGCAAGACTGTCTGTCATCCAACCCCCTTGTGGAATATGCTTCTGTCTCCCTGATTGCCGCAAAGCCAAGATTAAGAGAAAAATTGAAGACAGTTCAAAATGAAGGTGCCAGGATCCTTCTGGGTGTCCCAAGGTGTACGAAGGCCCTCTACCTCCTTACGAAGGCCCTCTACCTCCTGGACTCACAAACTGATCTAATGGCAGCACAGTTCCTTTCAAAGATCATCCAAGCACCCAGGAACACAAACATGAGACAAAAAATAGTCAGACGCCTAGAACAAGACCACGAGCTGTTTGCAAACAACTCCTGGCTGTCTCACACAGTCAGGGTGTTGATACACTATCAGCTCTAAGGACAACAACTTGCCAAGGGCATGGACTCCCCCCACCCCGACTTTACTGAAGCCCCGCTGTGGGCACAAACCTTGATCGTGCTCTCTGTTATGAGCTTGTCAAGGAGAAAGAATCAATACCTGCCTAAGAATCAATTTCTGCCTAATCTAAAGGCAGAAACTGAGAGGGTCATTGCAGCCATCACTCCTCCGGGTAGTAGAACCTACTTCACAGATGGATCAGTCGATCCCTTAAACCACACTGTAGGCGCCGGCTCTGCAGCAAGGGATGCCACACAATCCATGAGGGTAACAGACAACGCCTCCTAGCTACAGACAGAGGCAGTTGCAATCATGGGAGCCCTAGCCCACGTGTCTCTGAGGGAAGGACACATGGTCATACATGCAGACTCCAAGGCAGCCATTGACTGTCTACAGCAAAGCTCACCCAAAGACAACATTTACCTCCTGGCCTCTGTGCTTACCATAGCACAGAGGTTTCTTGCTCAGGGTAGAATAATAATCATAAACTGGGTCTCTAGCCACATAGTCATCAGAAGGAATGAGCTTACTGACAGAATAGCTGACATTGGCAGGGGTATGCCACCAAATCCCATGATCATAAAACCGAGCCAAAACATCTTAAGGGAGAAGTGTAATGTCACAGCTCGTGCCTTCCTCCTGCAGCTTCACAGAAAGAAAACGAGATCCTCTCCCTCGGCCAGATGGTACTCACACGCCATAGGCTATGAGCCTGTGGCACTCTCTGGAGCAATCATTAGAGATACCGAAGTCATTCTTCACAGAATCAGACTAGGTTACCATTGCGCATGGCAGATAATAGAGACAATTGACTATGCAAACAGATTTACAGAGTTGTGAGTACACACAATTTCTGAGACAAGGACCGCCCACAACAGCCGTCGGACTGGTAAAGAGATTATACGGCCACAACAGGCGCTCCAGTAAGCAGGAGCGCCTACTGGTAATCCCGTCACCACGGTAAGCATAGAGAGTCAGAGAATAAAATGAGACATAAATAGCCATAAATAGGTGACACAGACCGGGCCGTATGTATGAAAGGCCCGGGCGAAGATAGACTTCGCAATCATTAACAACAACACGACGCAAATCCAACTCGCACTACACCTTCGAAATTTCAACCAACTCACAAATCCAACTACTCCCCCTGGCTCCACTAACAGGTCCAGCAAGTCACCCGCTGATGTGCCTGCTTGAGCAGTCAGGTCCTAGCTGATGCTCCCGCCACTAGTGTGCTTTGTAAAGCAGAGCGACGGACCAGCCAGACGTTCCTGGAAACAGAGCGAGAACCAGCGGGTGCTGGACAGACAGATTTCGTGCTCACGGTTGTGTCAGAGACGCGGAACTGAGGACGTTTGACACAAGGTAATACTGGGAACTACAATTACGCTTACAAAAGACGGTAGTATCTCACGATAGCTAGGAGTGTGTGGTGATGTGCCACGAAATTTTTTTTAATATAGTTGTGAGCCTTATTATGAAGGGGGAATTATATATTTTTTGTATATATTTGTGTTCTGGACCTGAAATGAAAGTGCCAGTATTAATTTTATAGAGGTTCTCCTAATTCAAGCTCTGAAAAGTGTTTTTATCCATTCATTCCACAGTATCCGCTCAACGTTTCATTATACAGGTATATAAGCATACAAACAGGCACACACACACACACTCACACACACACATACATACATACACACACATACACACACACACACACACACACACACACACACACACTCACACACACACATACATACATACACACACATACACACACACGCACACACACACACACACACACTCACACAAACAAATATATACACACATATTTAAATATATATATATATATATATATATATATATATATATATATATATATATATATATACATACAACATACACACATATACATATATATTGTGTGTGTGGTATGTAGTGTGGGTGTGAGTGTGTGTGGTGTGTGTGGTATTGTGGTGTGTGTGTGTGTGTGTGTGTGTGTGTGTGGGTGTGTGTGTGTGTGTGTGTATGTGTGTAGATGTATGTAGGTGTGTGTGTGTGTGTGTTTGTTGGTGTGTATGTCTGTGTGTGTGTGCACACTAATATATAATATATATATATATATATATATATATATATATATATATATATATATATATATATACATATACAAGTAACACACACACAACACACACACACCAATACCACACACACACACACACACACACACAACACACACACACACACACACACACACACACACACACACACACACACACATATATATATATATATATATATTCTTATATATATATATATATATATATATATATATATATATATATATATTAATATATATTGTGAACAATACGTAGTAAGACCGGATGTACACTTCACACCTCCGGCCAAGCAGCTGCCCTTCTCCTTGGGCAGGACGCAGATGTCGCCCGGTTTTTTCTTTTATGCACAGGAATAAGGAAGTCAATGTGCAAGTCAATGTGCAAAAAACAATTCCGAAGGCAAAGATCCCCAGATACCTAGCCCTCCTAAGGGAAGCAGTCAGGGATGCCAAGTAAACTGCCATAAGATTCAAGCAGGAAAATTTGCCGTATAAACATCCCCCCTCGAAGGGAGCCGCAGCATAAAGGGGCACGTCCGCATGACAGAGAGAGAGACACGACAGGCAGGCCAAGCCACACAGGGTCCAGCTCCACTACTTCGTCCTCGAACCGGGGATACGGGGGTCTCTTGGGGGGTGTCATATCTGTCTTTAACAATAAATCAGCAAGCTAAGAACTGTCACTGACCCACCAAGTCCATCTCTCGTTTCGCTCACATCTGGTGACATCGGTGCTCTCAACCTCTCGTGTCGCTCATGTTCTGGTGGTTTGCGGTGGTCACTCGCTTACATATGATGGTAGCGGTGTTCAATAACTTCACAACGGCGACGCTAATTCACCTACCACCTCGCCGACACCTGTTGCCGATTCACGCTATCTGCCGAGAAGCTACTCCTGTCGAAGGGCCTCGCCTCCCTTAACGCCCAGCCATCGCTACCAGCTCCTCTTCTGACCATACAATATCTGTTCCACTACTTCGTGCTGACCACTCACGCCTGTGCTACCCTCCTGACGAAATCGCTGAAGATATATCCTCGCACTCTACGCCGGCATACACGCCAATTCGGTTCACCTGCCTCGCCAACTCTTCGCGAATCTTCGTCAACACAGCCAGGATGTCGCAGTTCTATCCAGCACCAACAACCTTCCTCGCTACTATTAAAAGTAAGTGTGCCTATTAGTGCAAAATTCACTATTGCCCTCCCTATACCCAACCACACCTTGCATACAAGTTGCCTTCTTTCAAATTCAAGCACACGCCACTCAACGAACACACACTACTAATTCTATATTACATAACTTCTTACTGTCAACCATTTTTTTTAACACAACACCCTCACCTCACACTTTATTCCCCTGCCTAACCACCCCGTAATTGATGTATTGTATTAGTATTTTTCTGTCAATTATAATTTTTTCCTCAGATTGCAGTTTAGTATATATTATTTCTCTTGGAACAAATGATAACCTTCATTGTATTACTTATGTTTATTGTTTTCGAATAAATTTCTTATATGTTATTCCTATTAGTAATCACTTCATTAGTACTTGCGTATTGTTATATCCTGTGTAGACACATATATCATTGTGTTCTTTATATCAATATTTCTTCCTACTTGCCGTGCTAATCGGTCGCCCACTCATACATAGATTTAGATCACCTGACGACACCTTTAATCTACCTACCTGCCCACTCTACATTGCATTCACTCTAGGATCATGAAGTGCTATCCCTATGACTTATACCTGAACCCAAATCGCTTTCATGACGTTCTCTCGAAGTTCGATATCTTGTCCTTAGTAATTCTGGAATTTGTGGTACTTTAATTTAAGGTATTGGTGAAAATGTAACTTGTAACTAACTGATGGTAGTCTCTTCTGTTGAAAATTATTGTAACGCTGGCAACGCACTACAGACACCTTACTTTATATAGGCTTACATAGTTATTATCACCGCAAGTTAATTTTAACCCCAGCTCATTGCCATAAGCGAAGGAATCCTGCGTCCGCCGCACCAAGAATTACGCTCTTACGAATGAAGTGTCCGAGACACGCCGCAAGTTAATTTACACGCCGCAAGTTAATTTTAAGCCCGGCTCATGGTCGTAAACGAAGGAATCCTGCGTCCGCCGTACCGAGAATTACGCTCATACGTCTGAAGCGCCGGGACGCGCACTTTTAGAATTCGAAGCATATATGCTTGCTTATTTAGCCCAAAGATATGGAATCCTTGTCCAATTATTTTTTCTTTCTTCAGTAGGATGGTACTCTACTGAACTCGCTAATCCTGACAAATCCAAGTAATTAGCACTTCCGTACTTGACACGTTACCCTTCTTGTGACAAATTGTTCTTATTTTGCTCTCATTTTTCTTGCAACTTAGTAAGGTGATTGACAAACTCCTCCTCCTTAGCCCTTCTACTGGCCTGGTACACTTATATTTCAGCTTCCTTCGCATATGTCACCCAGCTTTCCCTTTTCGCACAGGAATAAACATCCGCCCTCAAAGGGAGCTGCCGCATAAAAGGATACATCCATAAGATGGAGAGACACTCATGGTCCTGCCACTAGAACCTGCTCTTTGAGGTGCAGGACTAGAGCTCCCTCTGTGAGGTTATACAGTTTTTGGGTGGCTGTTTCTTTTTAGAGGGAGGAAGAAAGGGTTCCAAACAATGATGCCTATCTCGTGGGTGGAAGGGCATCTCCTCTGGTCTCTCCCCAGGGGTTCACACCTACCCATTTGTTTGCCGTGCGTGGCAACTCTGAGCGCTGTGGAGACGGGAGTCCTGGAGTTTGAGCGGTGCCGTGTATGAATGCGCCCTGTGGCTAGCAACACGCTTCTTTGGTCCCTTATTCCAGCAAGATGGGTGGTCTGATCTCAGCCCAGTCAGATCAATCGGCTGGTCTCCTTCGGGAGGCTAGGGTCAAGCAGTCAATGTTGCTGTTGGCTCTCACACTGGTCACGTGAGTGGTGGTACAACGGCCATTGACTACGTATATCCTCTCACCACCCCTCTGGGTGTTAGACATTAATTCTACCAAACAGCATCCCCTTGTTGGACTCGGTGGTGGGTGGGGGCATGAGAGGAAGAAATAATTGCTAAATTTATGGAAAAAATTTCAAATCCCCCACAACAAAGAGATTTAAATGCTGACGAACCGTGCAAGGCCCAGACTACGGCAATCACTCTGAAGCCATACATGGCTTCAAGTGGCAAGAGAAAATGCAAAGGTCAGGTTGACTCTGTGAAACCTGCTGCTAAGATGAACACGACATCAGCCAAAAATATGTATTTCCACGAGATTGTCCAGTAGATGGACTCTCGTGCTGGCCACTCCAGG
Organism: Penaeus monodon; assembly: GCF_015228065.2. Lineage (NCBI taxonomy): Eukaryota > Metazoa > Arthropoda > Malacostraca > Decapoda > Penaeidae > Penaeus > Penaeus monodon. Next base: position 33,709,566 of record NC_051389.1, read on the forward strand.
CCAACTGACAAATCAGGGAGAGCTCTGAGTAACCCTCAGACGTCCTCCCTGACCGAGATGGGAGCACAAGCTAAACCAGCCAAAACAGCTGCTGCTCCCACGACCGTCACCCAGAATTTAAGCCGAAAGGGCGGCCTGAAATGACCTAGGCCGAAGACAGACTCTGAGGGTGAGTCTGGACCCCCTAGGCATTTCCCACAGTTTAAGGTTCCCTCTAAACCTGAAGGCTTCGACAATGCCAATCAACTGGTAAGAGCATTGGAGATGCAGCGAAAAATCTGGTTGTCAATCTGGGTTGCCGGAGACTAGGGCATGATTATCATGCCCAAAGACCAAGCTACCTTGAATTTCCAGAAGAAAACCAAGGAGCTTAATGATGGGAGGAAAGGAGAGTCAAGATGGTGTTATTTAGCTTCTCACTATCATATGATGTGGATGTGATCACATCACACCCACAGGTCGTGGACGCTTCTTGAATGTCGAAAGGGAAGAGCCCAACCAGGCAACTCCTGGTGACCTTCAAAGGAGCCCCAACCACTACCCTTGATCTGGGTAACTGGGGCTCCTACAGCCTAAACATATGTACCTGAGCCACTTCGGTGTTTCAAGGGCCAAAGATATGGCCATCACCAGATTAGCTGCAAGACTAAGCCTAAATGTGGTGTCTGTAGCAGGGCACGCAACATTGAGATGTGCCTCAAGGCCTACAAGGAAGGCCAAAGGGAGACAAAAGCCAAATGTCCCCACTGTGCCAAGGGGCATCACGCCTGGAGCCTGGCTTGCTCTACCAGGAAAGAGGCGGCCCTCAGGCTACAAGAGGTTGCTTAAAAGCAACCAGACTTTGTTCCTGCACCCCCGGGCACCCATGTCTGGGGACAGAACAAAACAGAAAAGACTTCCGAACCCCCTAAGAGGAAGGAAGCCCCTCCACAACCAATAAAAAGGAGTTTCCCACCATTACCAAAATGCAGAAGAACCACAGGAATAAAGGTTCAAAGAACCCTGCAAACGCCTCCCCAAGAGACGATAATCTCCTCTTTGACGAGGAAGATATGACTCTCCTGTTGACTGCTGTAGTCACTGCAGTAGCAACAGCTTTCGAGTGAAGAGGTGGAAAAGGCTGTCACGGTCGCCATGACGGTAATGACCCAGACTGTCGCAATCCTGAAAGGGAGGAAGCTGAAAAGAGTCAAAGCAGATCCTCCCTCACCCCAGGACAAGACTCCCCTTCCCACCCCAAACCTCGCCACGCCCTCACAGGCAGAGCCAGAGCAGGCTGAATCTGTGCAGCCAGTTCCATAGCAAGCTGACCTTACTCAGGTAATGGCAGCAAAGAGAAAAAATACACAGATAAAGCCTGAAGTGAGAAAAGCCAAATTCACAAAAGTCAGAGCTACCAAAGGCTCTTCACCTCCTAGTGGACCCACGGTTAGCCTGACAACAGATGAAGATCCCTCAACCAGCGGGGCCCTTTCCCAAAATGGATTTGTTAGACCCGCGCTAAACCCAAAATATAAAGACGTCTCTGATGTAACTATCCCCAAAGTAACATCATGGCACACAATCTAAGCATTACAGGGAAAAGGGGATTTTTTCGCTTCTCGGGTTCTGTTTTCTGCTGCCAATTAGCGGGAAAAAGAAGCTTGTCACCCTGGTCTTGCAACAATTCCTTGACCATTATGCTGATGCCCGAAATGGGGAGAGGCGGGGCCCCCCTCAAGCTGTACAATGTGTCCAAGCCAGGTCTTTTGCTTTTGCGTTGTGTGTGTGTGTGTGTGGTGGTGTGTGTGTGTGTTGTGTGTGGTGTGTGTGTGTTGTGGTGTGTGTTGTGTGTGCGTGTGTGTGGTATTCTTACAGCATTGTGGCACACATTTTCGGACAAGGGACCGCCCACAACAGCCGCGGTTTTGGTAATGAGATTTCCGCAGCTTACTCATGGCGGAAAGGGGCCTACGGGCAACCCCGCCACCCGGTCATAGAGTCTCGGGGAACAAAATGAAAAAGCCTTAATAGTTGACACGGCCGGGCCAAAAGGGCCCGGGCGAAGCCAAATTCGCAGATCTCCAAAAAAAACCCAGAGAGAAAAGAGACCAACAGAAAGGCCAAGCCCACGGGGTCCGCCCCCACCACCTCGTCCTCGACCCGGGGACACGGTGGTCTCATGTCTTTCTTTAACAACAGTCAGTGGTTTGTTTGACAACAAACCACCTCTTTTTGCTCTTTTTTGGGTCACTCGTTTACATTATAATAGTATAATATTTATATATATAATTTATATATATATATATAAATTATATATATATATTATATTATATATATATATTATTTTTTGGTGGTGTTGTTGTGTGTTTGTGTGTGGGTGTGTGTGTGTTGTGGGTTGTGGTGTGTATATATATATTATTATATATATATATTTTAATATATATATTATAATATAGTGTGTGTGTGTGTTGTGTTTTGTTGTGTGTGTGTGTGTGTGTGTTGTAAAAATTTTATTATATATAATATATATAATTAATGTTTTTATACTAATAATATTTATATTTTTGTATATATAATATATATAAAAACCCACCATAACCACCACACACACACACACACACACACACCACAACACCACACACACACACACACACACTACACCCCAAACAACACACACAACATCATCATTCATCATAAAGGGGCAAACCCCGAGGGGGGCGCAGGGCCGCATCCCCCTTCGCTTCCAGCCACGAGGACCCTCGGGCGATCCCCGGGCGGCACACGGCACATTTTTTCCTCACACGGTCTCGTCAGTCCCCAACCCCATGATCCCCCTGGGGCTCCCACAGGTCTCCTCCACCCGGGGTTTTTCTCGCAGAGAACAACCTGGGGGGCGGGGCCCGTCCATAGGGGGCGACTAGGTGGCCATATACCTGGTTGGCGATCCGGATTATGCAAGTAACAGGCCCCCATCCAGTCCCCGGGTTAACCGGGGTTGGCCCGGGGTCCTCCCCAACTGTACCCCATACCGGCGAAGGGATTTGTTAAAAAGGCTCGGGGCGAGACTCCAAAGGCCTGGATAGCGCCCCGGGTTTCGTTTCCATAGGAAAAAACGGAAGTATAAAGGGCCCTAAAGACACGCAGTTTGGTCCTTCTCATGGTACCGACATCCCCAAAACGTCTTTTTTGTCGAGTTCATGGCTCCTTTCCCGAAAACCCGTCTACGATTCCTGTTGCCCCCCCAGAGTAGGACTACGCTACCAAGGTATGAAAAACTTTCTGGACTTCAACGTCCTCGCCCAAAGCATGGAGACGAACGGGTTCCCCTAACGGCCCCCCAAGTCCAATTTGGTTTTTGCCCCAGGAGCCCTCAAACCAGGGGCTTCCCCTCATTGCTAAATGCTCAAAGCCGCCACGTACCCCAAAAGGACTCAGATAGGATGGCAAATCGCGGCAAAGTAAAGGTCTGAGCCTTAAATGCCTATTTTGCTCCGCACGACTTTGGTATAGCTCTGCCCATTACCCCATCCTACAAGTTTTTGAAAAGTTGGGTCAAGGACACGCCTTGCCTCACCCTGAATTAAGGGGGAAAATTTCGACTACCCCCCCACACTTTACGCCTTTCAGTACCAGTATAGAGGTTTGCTATCGGCCTAATCTGTGTGGGAATTCCCCTGAGCTCAGATCTCCCATACGATTCCCGATGCACCGAGTCAAACCCCTTTCTTGAGTCGATTAGGCTGCAAGAAACCCCCGACCAACTCACGAGGGGTTTCCCCAAAATTATCGAACGTATATGGGTCTTTGTGATTTGCCGGGGAAAAATCCGACGCCCCGGTTTGGTGCCTCATTAGGTGGTTGCGGCCCTTTTCAGAAAAAGTGGGAAAACCTTCCTGGTATGCTGGCAGGTAAGCAGGGTATTCTACAGTCCCATCGATCCCTTTCCCTTCCCCAAGGGTGCCACGCCCTCACGGTCGGGGGAAAAAAAATGGTACCAGACTGCAAAGGCAGTCGGGACTTATGCAGGCCCGACCCATGGGTTCACCCCCACCTTTAGCATTTTCACAGGATATCACATAGGGCTGCAGCTTTCCCACTTTTCAGTTTGGAAAATCGCAGCCAAACCCTTTTTAGGGTAGGGTTCCCGCTGAGGGGTGGGTCCGGCACGGGACTGAGACTCGCTTCCCATCCAAGCTAACGTTGGGGGACCCCCCTGTACAAATGTTCAAAAAACCCCAGCCCAAATTCACGAACCCCAAAAATATCTGAGTATCCGTCCATCCCTGATTTGGGCTGCAGTCATCTGTGAGGGGGGGTTGGGGTTTATTTTTTCAGGGGTTGGTAGGCAGGGCGAAGGTCATTTACCAAGAAATGGCCCTTTGACCTCCCCAGCAAAATTCCCGATGAACTTTTCCCTTTCCCTTTTTCCAGTGTCCCGGCCCCACGCACCAGGAACGACGCAAGACTTGGGTTCCCTTTTGCCCAGCCTTGCGACCGCTTCAGGGGCCTCTAAAGTCCCGGGAGATGGTATTCTCCTTTCCTTGGGCTACGCCAATGGACTCCCGAGCCTTTTAGGGTTTCGCGCTTGAAGGCTCCCCAAGCAAAGGATTCCCCCAGGGTTCTGGTTTCGGAACGTCAGAGACTGCCGTGGCGAACCCCCCGGGCACCTCCCCCTCCCTTAGTCTGTCCAAATGAAACACCTTAGGGTGGGCCCCGGAGGGGGCAGGGGGTTTTTTAAATGGGCCCGCAGGGTAGCCAAAGCAGCCTTGGGGCGGTGCCACAAACTCACACTCCCGGGAAAAACCCCGCGTTTTTGGAGGGTCCTCCATCCGTCTGACAAGGTGTGGTTGATCTCCTTGGCCCCGTACCCGTATCGCTGTACCCCGTCCAGGATGCGAGTTTGGGGCGCTGGGACCAGGACAAGATCCTCTTTTCTGGGGCCCAGCAAAGTCCCGGGGGAAGGGGCTATTCTCGCTGCTGGGACAGCTCCAGCATGGGGCCGACAGACACTCGTAGCCAGCTCGGCAAGCCGTACTGCATTGAAAGTCCCCAAACAATGGAATGTCTCGCCGGGGCAACGCTGCCACAGATGCGAGTTTGGGTAGAAAAGCCTCTTTCACATCGGTTTTATGTACTCGGGAGGAGCGTTTCAGCAATAGAGACATAAGCCAAAGCAGCTTCTCTCAAAGCCATGATACGCTCATCAACCGGTGCACCCCGACTCCGAGGCTGAGCGACTGGAAGGGCTATGGTAAACCCCGGGTGGTGACCATCGCTGCGGCCCGACCCTAGTAGGTTAACCACCCCCACTGATCGTGCCGCTACCAGGTCTTCTCACCTTGAGAGGGCAGCCACCTCAAATCCCGCGCTTCAATTCCCGCATAGCAAGGTAAAAGCTCATCCGCCGCAAGGACCGGATGTTCCCAAACGCCTACCCGGGAAAACAGCCTGAGGGTTAAACCTCGGGTGGTCACTCCCGGGGGCACGCCCCCTCTGCCCCCCCCACCAACACGCCCAATAAAGGGGGGCGGGAGGCTGTGGGACCCCCTATCCACCCTTGGGGGTTCCCCCGGGTTTCCCCCACAACTTCATGGTGGGTTTGGGGCCTGCCGGG
>NC_051389.1:33720161-33722661 GCF_015228065.2 Penaeus monodon
CACTGCAGTTTACTATAACTTGGGTGAATCCCACTTTACTATCGAGGTATAGCGCACGTGACTTGTTGATCGATGTTACTGAAATGTGTAAGATTTAATATTTGGGTAGAAGCATACAGATACTAACACCCACAGTCACGTACATACGAGAACAAGGAAAGTATCGACGCGTTGGATTTTTTCCAACGCTTGGACAAGTTCAGAGTTTCGGCAACGCGCTGTGCTCTCTTACGGCATCGTTTAAAGTCCGGCCGTCCAAACATAAGAGCCTGTAATTCGTTACTGGATGCCCACCTCGTATCTACTGTGCTTATTTTTTCACCAGAGAAGCCTAGCCATGCTTATATTTTACAGTGTAAATGCATTAAATATGTTTATAGATCATTCTGTATCCAGAGATCAAAGAAGTAGAACATGAACACAGAGATTATTTTCATTTTTGATAGTCACTAGAAATATCTGGAACTTCTCTCAAACACATGGTGTCTCAATTAATTTCTTCAATTTTGTATATTGTCAATAGCATGTGTGTATATAAAGTTTAAACATGTAGACAGCAATGTCTATGGATTTTATAATAAATCTTGTAAAGTATATTAAGTTAATACACATTCTAATATAAAGCCGAATGAAAAGAACTGTCGTTACTGCAATCGCACGATGCATACAGGTGGTATTAGCAGGGTAAGAGCTCTCCTCCATAGCGAGAGTGAAAAGCAATACATACGAAAACTCCACCATGGGAACTCAAAAAAGAAGTGCTGGCCGATTTATGGATTATTTATTAAACTTGTGCTCATTTCTGTCCTGTTATTATTTCAATAAAAAGGAGCACAGTTAATGCGGTATCAACTCTCCTGAGAAATAAATGAGAAACACAGAAAAGATAGAGAAAGGTGCGTGGATGTGTGAAAGTAAGTGAGAGAGAGAGAGAGAGAGAGAGAGAGATGGATGAGAGAGAGAGAGAGAGACGAGGAGAGAGAGAGAGAGAGAGAGAGAGGAGAGAGCAGAGAGAGAGAGAGAGGATGGAGAGAGAGAGAGAAGAGAGAGAGAGAGAGAGAAGAGAGAGAGAGAGAGGAGAAGGAGATAGAAGAGAGAGAGAGAGAGGAGAGAGAGAGAGAGGAGAAGAGAGGAGAGAGAGAGAGGAGAGAGAGAGAAAAGAGAGAGAAGGAGGAGAGAGAGAGAGAGAGAGAGGGGAAAAGAGAGGAGGAGAGAGGGGGGAGAGGGAGAGAGAGGAGGAGAGAGAAGAGAGAAGAGAGAGAGAGAAGAGAGAGAAGGAGAGGAGAGAGAAGAGAGGAGAGAGAGAGGAGAGAAAAGAGAGAGAAGAGAGAGAGAGGAGAGAGAGAGAGAGAGAGAGAGATATAGATAGAGGGGAAAAGAGAGAGAGGAAGAGAGAGAGAGAGAGAGGAGAGAGAAGAGAGAGTAGAGAGAAGGAAGAGGAGAGAGAGGTAAGAGGAGAGAGGAGAGAGAGAGAGAGAGAGAGAGAGAAGGAGGAAAAAAAGAGAGAGAAGGAGAAGAGAGGGAGAAAGGGAGAGAGAGGAGAAGAGAAGAGAGAGAGAGAAAGAGAGAGAGAGAGAAGAAAAGGAGAGAGAGAGAGAGAGAGAGAGAGAGAGAGAGAGAGAGAGAGAAAGAGAGAGAGAGAGAGCCTTGTTCAAATATAATGGCTGCCTTTCATTACTCTCTGGTCAGACATTATCTCTCCAAGACTGTACGACCAGTATGCCACCAAAATAGTTTTTTTTCATCATGTATCTTCTTATGCTAGTTATCGTGTGTATGTTCAATTACTTTCAGTTTTCTGATGATTTTTGGACATGTAACCCAGATTTATCTTGTTTCATGCAGCAGTAATTCGTGGAATACAGAATATACAAGTAAGCTGATGTGGGATGAGGTGCTGCGGAATGACTCTGTCTGGGCCCACTGCTCCAGAAAAAGCTCACAGTTTAGAAGTCACGAATTCCCTTTTCAGCTGCCTTCTGAGGATTTTCCCAGCTGGGTTTCTGGGGATGGCATCAACGATCTTCACTCCACCTGCGAGTTGTTTGTAGGCATTCACACGTTCTGAAGATATGTTGTTAGAAAATCAACACTGTCTTACAACAAGTTATAGCAAAAAAAAAAACTTTTAATATTGAATTGCAGTGTGATTATATATTGTGTCTCTGTATTAGAGACAATATATTTTAAAAAATGTAAGATAAATTAGAAAGGCTAACCTTCAACGAATTTTTCAATTTCACGTGGGCGCCAAGTTGTCCCAGACCTGAGCACAACATAGGCGCGAGGTGCTTCGCCTAACTTGACATGTGGGACACCGACTACTGCGGCATCTTGCACGTCGCGGTGGCTCAGCAGGAGCTCCTCGAGTTCAGTGGGAGACACCTGCCGGGGGTCACATCGGGTCATTTTCTTTCTTCTAGCTCATTTTGTTAATTATCGCAGGCAAGAGGAAAGCATTTTTGAAGAGGCTTCTATGTGTCGCCGAAAAAAGACCAAA
>NC_051389.1:33730161-33732661 GCF_015228065.2 Penaeus monodon
TTGGAGAAAAGATAGGGCAAATGGAAATGGAGGGGGGGGGGTATTAACAAGGAAAGGAATTATCATAAATGAGATAGATATTCAACAAGATCCCATAGTATAACTAAAGACATTTGTGGTAGAAACAAACGGAGTAAATATAACAACTACGGTGTGCATGCCACCTTATACATCGGTGTGGTCACAAGAAAATTACCAAATCTTATTCAACAAACATTAAAGAGCCTGGAAGAAGCGCTATAACTTTTGGGAAACTAATGCAAAAGAAATTCTTATAACAGGGGATTTTAATAGCAAAACTGACTGGGAAAATTCGATCCCAGAACTCAGCCAGATTCGTGTTATGTCATAAAGGAATTTTATCTCTTTCAGAATGTAAAGATCATACCAGGATAAGAAGGTTAGATAGACCGTCTATGCTTGACCTAATATTTACAAAGCATAAAGATGACATAAGGATATGTAGTACTGCCCTCCTCTAGGAAAAAAAAGTGATCATGTAGTAATTCAGTTCAAATACTGTCAGCTACAGGAAAAAACTAATTTTAAGTAAGGAAAGAAAAGGAAAGTACAATTACAAGAGAGGTAATTCTAGAAGCCTTAAAGATTTCTTTGATGGCATAAACTGGGAAACACTCCTGAACGAAGAGAACCTTGATATGCAATATCCTAAATTCTAAAGTCTATAAACAAAGAGTAGAAAAAATTGTATCAAGAATCAAAACTGAAGCAAGAAATTGCCAAAAGTGGTTCTATGATAAATGCAAGAAAATGAGAGAAAACAAGTAAGTACTTTGGAGAAGGTTCAGAAGACATAGATCTCAGGCAGTGTATGAAAGGAATAAAGTAGGAAGAAATGAGTAGACCCAAACCATGAGGGAGGCGAAATTAGACATTTAAAAGGATATATTCAATGTGTGAAATCCTTAGTGAGAAATTTGAGTCAGTGTTTGTTCAGGACCCATACTTTGAAATGGCAAGTAACCGTACAAACGTAAATCAGAATATCGAAAATATCACACCCTAAAAGAATGAAATAAAGGACCTACTGAAAGGGTTAGACAAGACTAAAGCAGAGGGACCAGATGAGATTAGATCTAACTGGGTTCTGAGGAAATGTGCCAAAGAATTATGTATTCCGTTATTGTTAATATTTCAAAATTCAATGAGACAAGGAAAACTACCAAAAGATTGGAAAGTTGCCAATGTTACGTCTTTATACAAGAAAGGACAAACAAAACCCTCTAAATTATACACCATTTTCGTTAACTCGTGTAGTATGCAAGCTGTTTGAAAGAATAATTAGGAAACAGTGGGTTGAAGTACTTGAAAAAAAAACACGATATGATATCAAATAAACAATTTGGTTTTAGGGAAGGAAGGTCATGCGTAGCAAATCTCTGTTTCTATAATAGAGACGGCAGGATGGATTTTGTATACTTAGGCTTTAAGAAGGCATTTGAAAAAGCGTCTCATAAAAGACTAAGACTCCACCTAGGTGGAGCGAAAGACAAACTCCTCGAATTGATGGAAGACTTTCTTCATGAAAGACTGATGAGAACCGTAATTACAGGGAAGCATTCTACATGGCGACGAGTAACTAGCGGAGTACCTCAAGGATTGGTCTTGGCGCCGATTTTGTTTACTATTTCATAAATGATTTAGGGTCAAACATAAACCCAGGTAGTTATGTGAATGTATCTGCAGACGACGCGAAATTGCAAAAAAGGATAATAGACGATGTCTCATGACAATGCCTCCAAAGTGACATCGAGAACTTATTCATTAGGAGTTGTACATGGAAAATGGAATTTAACATCAATAAATGCCATGTAGTCAGGTTCGGAGAAAGTAAAAATCGTCCACTATACCAATACAAGTTAGGAGACGTAACATTAAACCAAACAGATAAAGAAAAGACCTCGGAGTAATCATAAACAGGAACCTAAGCCCAAATGATCATATAAATGATACGACTCATAAAATACTAGAGTTGACTGACAATATGAAGAGGGCATTTGTGTATGTGGACGAAGACATGGTATAGAAGGTCATTGCAACCATCATAAGACCTAGTCTTAAGTATGGTGCAGTGGTATGGAGTCCACACTTAAAAAAGGCTACAAATAAACTAGAAAGAGTTCAAAGACCAGCCACAAGATGGCACCTACTCTAAGAGATATGAGCTACGAAGAAAGACTACAGAAAATAGGTCTTACAACTTTGGAAGAAAGAAGAAAAAGAGGTGACATGATAATGAAGGTGAAGTTAGAAAAATATGACTATAATTTTGAACACAAGAAGAACGAGAGGACACAGCAAAAAGTTGAAAAGTAAAAAGAGGCGAGAAAGGTGTCAAGAAATTCAGTTTTCCAAACAGAGCTATTGAAACATTGACCAATTTTCCAAATAACGTTGTGTGTTCCAAAAATGCGCATCCACTTAAAAAGTTATATGATAATTTAAATATAGCAGACGGGACCACCTGAGCTCAGCTCTT
>NC_051389.1:33737661-33741450 GCF_015228065.2 Penaeus monodon
GGAGGCAGATCTTTAGGTTTACGCAACCCCGGGCAATATCGGCATCCTGTGCACTATGATAAGGGGAAAATCCTCCTATATTCAAATAATCAATTTAATGAAATTTCGTCACAAGCTTCGCTCTAGCGCCGTAGAACGTGTCCCAAAAAACAATGTAACAAAGCCATTTAACTCCCAAATTAAAGGGAACCAAGCGGCATTGACCCTACCCACCCGCCGCCGACCGGGAAAGAGAAAGTAGGCAGGGTTAGGGAAAAAACCTTTTCTCTCCCAAGTGACCGTAACGAAAAAAAGGGAAGGTCAGGTCGGGGCGAGGGTTAGGAACGAGATAAAATGAATGATAAATTTGTGATAAGATAAAATCACGAACGCGTTAAATTCGTTGGGAATGAAACAATATAAAACTCAAAAAAAAAGAGAGAAAAAAATTAATTTCTTAACTAAGAAGATATTCATGTTTATTGATCACATACTCGATCGCCCCCCCAAAAAAAAAAGAAAAAAAAAAAAAAAACGGAAAATTTGGGGAAAGGGGAAAAAAAAAAAAAAAATTTTTTTTTAGGTTTTAAGGGTAGGGATTTTTTTTTTAAAATTTTCTTCATTGCACCAAACCCCCCCAAAAAAAACCGTTTTAACGTGGGGAAAGGAAAAAAAAGAAAGGGGAAAACGGTACACGGCTAGCTTTTCTAAAAGGGGAAAGCGGTTCGGTGCGCCCGCTCGCCCCGGGGAAGGACGGAGCACCACCCCTGCCACCAATTGGGAAAAGGGCAATTTTTAAATTTACCCCGCCCCGTAGGGGTGGTTCAGCTTTGGGCCACGTGAAAAAAGCACGGGGTACGGGGACGTAGAAATTTTCCCCCGAAAGAAAGGAATTTCCCTCCTGTCAAAAGGTTTTCCACATCTTTAAAAACCCCCCCCCACCAACAACCCAAAACACAAACCCACAACAAAATTTTTATATTTAAAAAATAATTATAAATTTAAAAATAATTATTAAAATTTTAAAAAAAAAAAAAAAAAAAAAAAAAAAACAAAAAAAAAAAAATTATATATATATATATATATTATATTTATATTTTATATTATTTATATATATATATGTGTTGTGTGTGTGGTGTGTGGGGTGTGTGTGTGTGGTTGTGTTGTGTGTTGTTGTGGTGTGTGGGGTTCTATCTATCTATTTTCTAATATATATAATCATTTTTTTTAATTATATATTTTATAAAATATATATATTATTTATATATATATATATATAATGTATGCATCGTATATCTATTCTAATCTTATTATACTTATTTTCTATCTATCTATTATCACCCCACCACCACAACACCGCCCCCACCACCACACACCCCCAACAACAACCCCACACATATATTTATATATATATAATATAAAATTATATATATATATATAAATATATATATATTATATATATAAAAAATTTTATAATATTTATATTTTATAATATATATTTTATAAAATATATATTAAAATTTATTTTATACTATACAAGCGTACACGACATACATTAATATGTAATATATTTTATATATATATATAAAATATATATATATATATATTTTATATATATATAATTATGTATATTAATATAAATGTGTATATATGTAGGTATGTATCACCACACCACCACACAAAAATTATATATAATATTATTATATATATATATATATATATAATATATTTATATATATATATACATTATATTACATAGTTTTTAAATTTTATATATATGTATATTATATAAATTATATATATATATATATATTAAAAATTTTTTAAAATGTGTGGTGTGTGTGTGTGTGTGTGGTGTGTGTGTGTGTGTGTGTGTGTGTATGTGGTGTTGTGTGGGTGTGTGTGGGGTACAAAAGTAAATGAATAAATGAAATTTTTATTACACATATTAATACACATATAAAACATCATATACACCATATACATCAAAAATGTATATATGTATATATATTTATATATATATATATATAATATATATTATATATAAAATATATATATATATTTATATTATAAAATGCGTGTAGTGTGTGTGTGTGTGTGTGTTGATGTGTATTTTCATGCATTTTGGTATGGGTTAACATGCATGTATAGCAAAAAAAGCCCTATATATAGGGTATTAGAGATGCCAGATATTATCTTGAACTTAGGGAGGAAAGAGAATGTGGGGCTGAGAACCCGACACAAGCTATTAAGGGAAGGAAACTTTCTTAGGCACTCAGAAAATGTCTTCACTGAATGCCGGGAAAACAGCTGGATGACGCTGAGTGAGCATTTAGAAACTAGGTAATGTTTACGCACTGACAAAGGGAACAACGGTACTAGTTTCCAAGATATCTCAGCATCACAAAGCCAACTGAAAGAAAATCAGTAGACAGGGCTGAAACCATTTCTGGTGAGAGAGAAAATAGCTACTTCTCTACAATAATCGATAGTTATTTTCGCTTTGTTAAATTTTAGGGACTGAAACAGATAACTGCCTCAAGATGTGTGTGAGAAAATGAAAAAAAATGTGATGATTTTTAGCAATCCAGAAATAATGTATAAGGAATATATAGTGTAGACTTACACACTACGGATATGAGGCACCATGAGCGTGCGATGAGAAAGCATCACGCCTTTGGAAGTCCAGTTGTTCCAGAGAGAAGAGTAGTAGCCCCACCGACATGGCCGGGTCCAAACCATCAGCCTGTTTTTTAACCAAACGTATAGCGTCATTTGAAAAGAACAGCGTTGTATGCGGAATGTAGGCATGGTTTACAATTCGAATTCATGCTTAGTAAAACAAAATTTCATAGAAATGTGTTTTCCCATTTGTCCTCTGTGAGAGAACAATTTAATTCCCGTGTATCACCTGGAAAATGGTTGGGTTATGCATCCGTGATTATTATAAATATATAATGTAATTCTCTTCCTGGGTTGAGAAGGATTATATCTTAAAAAAAATATTCCTTACTCTACCATTAAAACTCGGGAAGCAGAAATCACCTGCGCTAACTTCCATCATTCTTGTCCTTAACCAGCACTGTATCTCCAGGCTTACTTAGGCCTTTTCCACATGTCCCTTTAGTTCTGAGCATAAGAGTGAGAAAGAAATTCCTTATCCATATCTTCCCAATAAGTATCAACAATATCACTGGCATATCAAAAACTCTTTCTAAAACTATAATTATCCCAAATACGCCTCAAGCACAACAAAGCAATAGTCATTGGGACATAAAAAAGGATCCCAAATCAGAGCCTGGATTGATACCAATAGACCTTTGGTTAATCATGTTAGCTATTTCGAGCATCACAGTCTTCAAAAACCCTATCTCTAATTGACTCTCTTCACCAACCTTATCAGTGATTCAGTGCACCTATTTTGCCCCAAAGGGGCATCTGCTCCCATAGTAAGTTTCCAATTTAGACCTTCTTTTCCCAAGGTCTTGTCAAATTTTAGGTTTTCCCCACAGCTTGAGTGAATTTCTTGTTTGCCTTAACCAAGTGGGAGGCCTGATTAGAATATGCCATCTTGGGGAATCCCCCGATTCTTCTAAAGACATCCAGGAAATTTCTGGTAGTATCCCTTTAGTGATATCAATGTGGACAGCTTGCCCATGCAGGCAAAAAATTACATCATAGACCTTTAGTGTTGTCCCCTTCTTCACTGCATCTTTAACTAAATAAGGGGCCCAAAAAAGTCATATACTGGCTTTCACAAATTTTGTTATTCTCCTATACATCATTCATCTAGCTTAATCTGCTTATAAT
>NC_051389.1:33766700-33768714 GCF_015228065.2 Penaeus monodon
ACGGATGGGCGGGTGGGTTCCAAGTCACTGATAATCGTTGGATTCCAACGAAATAGTTGGTCAGTCTAACCGTACCTTTAGACTACCCAGTTTCTGTTTATAAGTTACTCAATGACGTCATTCTGTGCTTCAACCTAGACTGATGAAACCTATCACTGTAGGCAAGGTAAACCATACGCTGAATTGACAAATAAACAAATTCTGACATTTCTTCTTTGTCTCAAAGTGCAAATAAACCAATTATCTAATATATAGAAGTATGCTGACAAAAGTATACAAACATCGACCATGTATATTCAGGCACGAAGGTGCTTATATTGGTTCTTATTTAACGAAGGATTACCAATAACCAAGGATTACCAAGACCTTTCAGTAGCGGCATATGACACTTCATCTCACTCAAATAGAATTTTCGAAACATTTTGGTCTACGTACATCAAGAAATTGTAAATGTGTGGTTTTATCGGCTGGTTAGGTTGTGATATGGCATATGATTAGCTTCTGGGATATTACAGTGGTAACGTTACTGTGGCTGGGCACCACGGTGGGTAAGGACTAATTGAGTCAGCACAAGCTGGCATATACTATGCGAGTCAGCATTAGTTGCACGTGCCGGGCTCCTATCAAAAGCTTAGCCTGGGTAAGTCTCAGCTTCATATATCTGACTTATCCTTTAGCTTAGGTATATGATTGGTTGGTAATTGTAATATCAAATATTTTCCTCACTTGCAAATTGTAGCAGAAATGTCACATAAAGTGTCGTGGAATCAGTTGATCCATCGAATACCATGTCCTTTTCAAAATGATGCTTAGAAAATATCTAGTATTACATTATTACAGTATTACAACTGTTTTCTTTCGAATAATCAGTAAAAAAAAAATAAATCTGGTAACATGTCTTTCCTGAAGCTACAAGTTTGGTTTCAGCTCAGACTCATATTAAACATGGGTTTCTAACCACCTAAGCTTCTTCTTAGAAGCCTTTCAGGGCTGCCAGATTACCACAATTTTCTTTAGATTAGGGTTAAAACAAAAACTGTTTATATGTATAGTAAACTTTCCCAGGTCAGTCAGTCTTTTCTATGATCGTATTTTTTAATACAAAGAGGGTGACAAGAAATCCAAGCCAATGTATTCATCTTAGAATATAACGAAAGTGGATGTGTAAATAAAAATAAGTCACCTTTTGCTTTATGGATATAAAGAGAATAAACATTAAATATGCCATCACAGATTTGTCACTCAGGATTCGAACTAGTGTTGTGCAGAGGATTAGAAATGGTGTATTCGCACAAGATTTGTGATGGACATTTCTTATCGATTCCAGATTATTTAGTATGAATAGATAATTGGGGAAAGAACATTAGCTGCCTTTAGCTATATGCCTTTTTGTAGCATCTCCGAAACCGCTAACACTTTGATATATTCTCGAAAATGTTGTCCTTTACGCGCTCATCATTGGAAGCTGTTGAATCGCCTTATCATTTTGTATGCCTGTTCCTTGATACAAAGAGTCCTCCTAGCCTACTCTTTCCTATACGAATTTTCGGCATTAGGATAACTCTGTGCACACCTTCTGGTGAACTGGACCCCATCTTCGGGCGCGTGCTCGGACGTGGGCAGACCTTTACCTCCCGCAGGGGAGGGTGTGTCTGGCAGGCCTTAGAAGGCCTGCCTTACGGTGTGCATAGAGTTGTCATTCTATTTGCTAGGGACTGGTCTGGCAGACCATCTGATGACTGCCACTCTCTCTTTTTCGAATAGGGCGATAGGCAGGTAGGAGCCCCCACTTTGTCAGGCCTTCAGTCTGGTTCTGTCTAATAGCTGCCGCTAGACAGAACACTAACTTCCCGTCCTGTGATAGGAAGTACCTGGATAAAAGTTAGCTTCTCTCCCTCACTATGAATGTCTGGTGGCTACTTTAGGTGAGATGAGAAATAGTACTGTGGTTAAGGTGCTTTGATAGGAACTTACTGAACAGGTACAGGACCCCTCTTCTCTCACTGAGGTGAAA
>NC_051389.1:33768814-33783814 GCF_015228065.2 Penaeus monodon
AAAATTTTTGAACTTCCGGGCATTCTTCCAGGGGAGGCCTACTTTTTCAATTTCCAGAGATTATTGATTCCTTTTGTTTTTCATTCTTATAACCAGTTTTTTTTTTGTTGGATTTTAAATTAAAAATCTTCTAAAAATTCACATTTTAAAAATTTTTTAAATGTTTCCCATTTGTTTTAAAAATTTTTCATTTTAACCCAAAAGCCCCGGGAAAAATTTTTTAAAATTTAAATTTTTTAAAAATTTTAAAATTAAAAATTTTTCCCCCAAAAACACACACCAAACCCAAATTTAAAATTGACTAATATTTAAAAAAATTCCCCAAACCACCCAAAATGTGTTTTTTTATTTTTATAATATTTAAAAAAATATAATATTAAAAATTTTTAAATAATATTTATTTTTTCAAAATTATAATTTAATAAAAAAAAATAAAAAATTTTATATATATAAATTATAATATTAATATATAATAAAATATATATATAATTTTTTATTAATATATTATTATATAAAAAATATATATATATTATTATTTAAAATATTTAAAACAAACAACAACACACACACACACACACACACACACACACCCAAAAAAAACCAAATTTAATAATAAAATTTTAAAAAATTATTATTTTAAATATTTTAAAATATATATGATAATGGTATATATATTATTATAATAATAATATATATAATTTATAGGAAAAAATTATATTATATTAATTAAATTATATATATAAATATTATATATATATATTAATATATATATAAAATATATATTTTAAACAAAAAAAAAAAAAAAAAAAAAAAAAAAAAAAAAAAATATATATATAATTATTTAATATATAATATTATATATTATAAAATTTTAAAATATATTTTATATATTATATATATTTATTAAATAATATAATATATACAAAACAAAGGGAAAAACCAAAAAACAAATATATATTTTAAAATATATATATATATATATTATTAATAAATTAATATATATTAAAAATATGCACCGAAAAATTTAAAAACCCCAACACAAAAAACCCAAAAAAACACAACAAAAGACTGAAAAGAAAAAAAAAAAACCCACATTTTTTTTATTTATTTTTTTTTTTAATTATATTTATATATATATAATTATATATAATATTAAATATAAAAATTATAATATATATAATTATATAATACAATATAAAATATAAAACAACAACAACAAAAAAATATATATATATATAAAAATTTATATATAATATATAAAATAAAAATATAAATATCATATATTTTATTTTATATTTTTATATTATATATATATATATATAAAAAAAATTTTATTATATATATATTTTTTTATATATATATATATAGATATATATATTTATATATAATATATATATATTATTTAAAATATATATATATTAATAAAAGTGTGTTTGTGTTTTTTTTTGGGTGTGTGTGTTTTTGTGGGGTGTTTTATATACTGCATATGAAACTTTTTGTTCCCTTGCAAAAAACGCGGCTATTGGGTTTTTGTTGCAGCGTGATCAAGGGACAAGACTAGGTGAGGAGCCGAGCACCACAGCCCCTTGAGGGTCCTTTTTGGAAACGGGTATGCCTCCTTCACGGCTTTACCGCGATGACAGGAAATAACGTCCCTTGCCTCGTCACTTTGGCAACGGGGGGCAAGTTTTATCTTTAGGAGAAAAAAATAGTCATCTAGAAATTCTAATATAACGTTGCGGTTGCCTAGATTGGTAACCCCCTAACCTTCATACAGTCCTGTTGACTTGGGCACGACAGAACTCCCCGTCTCCATTTTCCAATAGCATAGCTTAAAGAAAAAAACACGGCCATGATA
Organism: Penaeus monodon; assembly: GCF_015228065.2. NCBI lineage: Eukaryota > Metazoa > Arthropoda > Malacostraca > Decapoda > Penaeidae > Penaeus > Penaeus monodon. Next base: position 33,770,673 of record NC_051389.1, read on the forward strand.
TGGGCTTATCCACTGTTTTGGTGCAAGTTAAGTCAGCTGTAGGGTTTTATTTGGGAAAGATGTTTCCAAGAACCGAATAGGAAAAAAAAAAAAATTTTGTAGGCCTGTATTCTAAATCAGGCTCTTTCTATTTTTTTTACCCCCTATTTACTTGTGGGGGTGTGTGTGTAACCCAAAGAATGAGATAAAAAAAGTAAAAATCAAAGCAAATTGTAAAAATGCTACATTATGATTTTTAACTTAATCTAAAAAAAATTTGACTAAAAAAGGGGCCCATATTTTCATTTTGGGCCCGCCAATATATGTAATCTCCATGATCCCCATTTTCTCTCTTTTCAGGAATTTTATTATATTTTGAATAAAATGATGGAAAAAACACTATAGGGGAAAAATATTACATGGGGAGGGACCCAATTTTTTATGTGGATGTAAAACTACTTGGTTTTTTTTGGGAACAAAATCGTTTTTAAAATCATAATTTTTATTCCCGAAAAAATTTGGTCAGGTTAAGGCCCCCCTTTTAGACACCCAGTTTCTGTTTAAAAGTTACTCAATGCGTCATTCGTGCTTCAACCGGGGATGATAAAACCATCACTGTAGGAAAGGTAAACCATACGCTAAATTTGACAAATAAACAAATTCTGACATTTCTTCTTTTGTCTCAAAGTGCAAATAAACCAATTACAAATATATAGAAGTTGCTGACAAAAGTATACAAACATCGACCATGTATATTCAGGCCGGGGTGCTTATTTGGTTCTTATTTAACGAAGGTTTACCAAAAAACAAGGATTCCCAAAGACCTTTCAGTGCGGAAATTACACTTCATCTCACTCAATAGAATTTTAAAACTTTTTGGGTCTACGGTACCTGGTTGGTTGTGATAGGGCTATATAGCTTCGGGGTATTTCAGTGGTAAGTTTCGTGGTGGGCACCACGGTGGGTAAGGATAATTGGTCAGGGGACAAGTGGAATACTTGCGAGTCGCATTTTTGCACGTGCGGGTCCTTCAAAAGCTTAGCCGGGGAAGCTCAGCTTATTACTGACTATCCTTTAGCTTAGGGATATGATTTGGTTTTAATTAATATCAAATATTTTCCCCACTTTCAATTGTAGCAGAAATGTCACAAAAGTGTCGTGGAATCGTTTATCCTCGAAAACCATGTCCTTTCAAAAAAGAGCTTGAAAATATCTAGTATTCATATTACGTATTACAAGTTTTCTTTCGAATAATAAATAAAAAAAAATAAATTGGTAAATTCTTTCCCGAAGCTACAAATTTTGGTTTCCAAAACTTTTCAAGACTCATTTAAAATGGGTTTTAAACCCCCTAAGCTTTTCTTAGAAGCCTTTTTAGGGTCCCCGATTACCCCAAATTTTTTTTAGATTTGGTTAAAAAAAAAAACTGTTTATGTATGTAAACTTTCCCCGGTCAGTCAGTCTTTCTATGATCGTATTTTTAATAAAAGAGGGGGGACAAGAAATCCAACCAATGTATTCTCTTAGAATTAACGAAAGTGGATGTGTAAATAAAATAAGTCACCTTTTGTTTTTGGATATAAAGAGAAAAAAAATACAATTCCATTCCCGTTTTTCACTCAGGGTTCGAACTAGTGTTGTGCAGAGGATTAGAAAAGGGGTATTCGCAAAGATTTTTATGGGCATTTCTTTTCGATTCCCGATATTTAGTATGAATAGTAATTGGGGAAAGAACATTACTGCCTTTAGCTATATGCCTTTTTGTAGATCTCCGAAACCGCTAACACTTGATATATTCCGAAAATGTTTCCTTTACGCGCTCTCATTGGAAGTGTTTTAATGCCTTTATTTTTTATGCCCGTTCCTTTATACAAGAGTCCCCCTAGTACCTTTCTATACGAATTTTCGGCATTAGGAAAAAACCCGTGCACACCTTTTGGTGAATGGGCCCCATTTCGGGCGCGTCTCGGACTGGGCAGACCTTTTCCCCCCCAGGGGAGGGGTGTCTGGCGGCCTTAGAAGGCCTGCCTTACGGTGTGGATAGAGTTGTCATTCTAATTGCTAGGGACTGTGGTCTGGCAGACCATCTGCATGACTGCCACTCTTCTCTATTTTCGAATAAGGCGATAGGCCAGGTAGGAGCCCCCACCTTGTCCAGGCTTCAGATCTGGTTCTGATCTAATAGCTGCCGCTAGACACGAACACTAACTTCCGTCCTGTGATAGGAAGTACCTGGATAAAAGTTAGCTTCTCTCCCTCACTGTGATGAATAAGTCTGTGGTTGGCTACTTTAGAGGGATGAAGGACTTACTGGAACGGTACACGATCCCCTCTTCTCTCACTGAGGTGAAACAGCCTTGGGTGTTTTGCAGAGAGAGAGTATTCACTTGGCCATAAGAACTGCTTGGAAATAAATTTTAGGCTTTCTCTCCCTCACTGTGATGAAACAGTCTGTGGTGGCTGTTTTCAGAGGATGAAGGAACTTGTCTGAACAGGCTACAGACCCCTCTTCTCTCACTGAGGTGAATCAGCCTTCAGTTGTTTCAGAGAGAAAGGGATTCACCTAAAACTGTGCCCCTGCCATGGGAAATGCTGGAAAAAAAAGTTAGCTTCTCTCCTCACTGTGATGAAACAGTCTGTGGTTGGTTTTTTCAGAGAGATGAAGGAACTTAACTTGGAACAGTAACAGGAAACACCCTCCGTTCTCTCACTGAGGTGTACAACATCCTTTGGTGTTTCCAGAGAGAAGAGGGATTCACTTAAAAAACCCGTCCTGCCATCAGGACACTCCACTGGGAAGGTGATGTTAGCTTCTTTCCCCCTCGACTGTGATGAAACAGTCTGTGGCTGGCTGTTTCAGAGGGATGAAGAACTCACTGGAACAGGTGCGGACCCCCCTTTATTCTCACTGAGTGAAACAACCTTTGGGTGTTTCAGAGAAAAAGGGGTTAACTTTGAAAAAGAGTACAGGGTCCTCTCTGGAGGAAGGGAGAGGACTGCCTGAAAAAGTGAGAGCTCCCTTCCTTACTGAGGGAGGACGCAAAGTGTTCCTCATGCTGTCCTGTAGGTGGAAGGGGCATGCCCTCCTGGGCTACTCCAGAGGTTTCACACCTACCCACACGTGTTTGCACGTGGCGTGCAGCCTTGTGAAGCGAGGAGCGGGATTTCCTGGAGGTTGAAGCGTGCTGTTGCACGGTCGTGTACGCCTGCGGCTAGCAACACGCCTCTTTGGTCCTCTATCCCGGCAAGACAGGCGGCCTGATCCAGGCCCGGTCAGGTCAATCGGCTGAAAAAGACTAGGGAGGCTAGGGTCAAACAGTCATGCTGCTGTTGGTACTCACACTGTCTATGCGTGCCACTGCAAACGGCTAATTGGCTGCGTATTTTTCCACTCAAAGAATCACCCTTTGTTTGTTTTATGCTGTGTTAGACACTTGGTTCTAACTTCAGGTGTTCCCCCTTGTTGAACTCCGTGGTGGGGTGGGGGTGTGTGATGTAATGAAAGCACGCCAATTAAAGTGGAACTCAATAAAACAAAAACCTCCCACAGCCCAAGGTGACTAAAGTGAATGACGACCTGTGCAAGGCCCAGACCATGGCAGCCACCCTGAAGCCATACGTGCCTCCGGGTGGCAAAAGAAAACCCCGAGCACAGGATGACACTGTCATGCCTGCTGCCAAGATGGTGAACAAGATAGAAAAACCATGTAAGAATATGTCTGTCCACCAGATTGTCCAACAGATGGACTCTCGTGCTGGCCCCTCCAGGCCAACATCCAGACTAGGAAGGCCTCTGAGCACCCCCCAAACGACCCCACTGACCGAATCGGGAGCAAACCAGCTGAACCAGCCGAAACAGCTGGTGCCCCACGAGCAAGCCCCAAACGCCGAAAGGGCGGACCGAAACGACCGAGGACGGAAACCGACTCTGAGCGAGAGTCTGGACCCCCAAGGCGTTTCCCACAGTTCAAGGTCCCTGTCAAACCCGAAGGCTTCGACAATGCCTACCAAATGGTCAGGGCATTGGAAAGCCAACGCAAAATCCAGGTTGTCAATCCGAGTTCGCGAGTTGATCAGGTCATGCTCTCATGCCCAAAGATCAAGCACCCTTTTGTTTCCTGCAGGAAACAGAAGGAGCTAAATAGATGGAGGAAAGTGAGCCTCTCGCCACTGAATCCCGATGAAAGAGGGTCAAGATGGTGCTACTTGCTTCTCAGTCTCATATGATGTGGAGGTGATTGCATCACACCACAGTCGTGGGGCTTCCCGATGTGAAGGGGAGACTCCAACCAGGTAAGTCCTGGTGACCTGAAGGTGGCCCACCTCTACACTTGATCTGGGTAACTGGGGTACCTACAACCTATGTACATATGTGCCTGATCCACTGCGTGTTTTCAAGTGCTAGAATATATGGGCACCACCAGGCAACTGCACAGCCACCAAATGTGGTGTCCCTGTAGCAAGGCAACACACACCGGGAAGGTGTGCATTAAGGCATATAAGAGAAAAGAAGGACACAACAGCCAAATGTCCTAACTGTGCCAAGAGGCATCACGCCTGGAGCCTGGCTTGCTCTGTCAGGAAAGAGGCGGCCCTCAAGCGCAAGAGTTGCCTAGTGAGCGAACCAGACTTTGTTCCTGCCCCCCCAGGCACCATGTCTGGGGGAAGAACAAAAGTCGAAAGCTCTCCCGACCTCCTAAGGGAAGGAAGCTGCCCCAAGACCGAAAATGGAGATCTCCGACAAACAGATTTCCCCAAGTAAAACAAGTGGCAGAAGAACCCTAAAAACAGGAAGAAAGGTTCCTACGGCACAACAACGTCCTCCAATAAGCAGAAACAGGCCTCGCTGATGGGGACATGTCGGTCCTGCTGATTCCTGTAGTCACAGCAGGGGTCACACATCCTTGTCCAAGGACCAAGGAAGAGGCGGATAAGGCAGTCGAGGTCGCCATGTACGGCATTGAACAGACTGTCGCACCATAAAAGGGGAAGGAAGTATGGAACGGGCCAAAACCCCATTCCTCATACTCACCCCCAGGTTGAGACTCCCCTCCCCACTCCAACCCAGTCCATGCCCTCCAGGCAGAGCCTAGCCAGGCTGTTTCAGTGCAGAAACTGAATCAAACAAGCTGACCCTGCCCGTCAAGCCAGCCAACCCAACAATGGCAGAGAAACAGCTTGTGGCCAGAGAAAAGCCAACACTTGAAAGTCAGAGCTACCAAAGCTCTCCACCCCCCCAGGGTGGGGACCCAGGGATAGCCTGACAGCTTAATTGAGACACCTCAAGCAGTGAGGATCTCACAATGGAGTTTGTCAGACTCCGACTGTCAATCGAATACGACGAATGTCTCTGATGTACTATCAACTAGTAACATCATGGCTCACAATCAAGTATTCTGCAGTGGGCATCTAGGCTTCTCACAAGGAGTGGCCAATCCTCCATGCAATATTGCGATTCAAGGAGCATTGACATCGGTCATGCTCCAGAGACACATTACAGTGGAAACCTGTTCGCTTCTCTGGGTATCACGTCTTCCCCTGCACGTGCTGATGGGCGAAAAGATCACCTTGTCAAAGCAACAATTCCCTGCTCCTCATAGCCGATGCACCGCACTGTGGATATGTTTGAATTTTCTTGCGTCAGATTCACCTGTCCGGGGGCCCTGTATTGCAACAATGTGTAAGCCGACCAAACTGTAAGTAACTTAGACATCAGCAGTCTGTGCTTTCTGCAGCACACGACCCGAGTGATCATCGGGGGAGACTCAATGCACACCACCCCAATCCTGGCTCCCTGCAGGGCACCGGATGCGGCTGGCCGTCACATAGCCCAACGTGCTTTGAGACATTCCCCGAGATCGCTCTCCCTCAACAGCCATGAGTCCACGCATTAAGAGGAGGGGTCCTAGACCTCACCCTGGCCACTGCGACTCTGAGGGAGGGATTGGCGCTTGATTGTTTCGATGAGACCGTCACTAGTGCCATTACGGCACTATAACTACCCTCATGGATAGTGGCCCAGCCGAAATGGCCCGACCGATCCAAGATGGAAAAATCAGACCAGGCCACTGCGGCGTTCCAGAGCACCTTGGCCCCTGTCTGAGAACATGAACCCACACAAAGCGAAAATGTGGAAGTTGCCCCCCCCCGACACTCAGACTTGTAAATGCCATTGATGAGGCAGCCTCACTGACCATACCGAAACTCGGCCTGGGTCGTAGGAGCACAAAGACGCCTGGTACTTCATGATGAGATTAGGGAGATTCACCACAGGGTAAATATGTGCCGAAAACATTCCGTGCTGGGGCAAAGACCCCTGAGAACCTATCCTCCTAAGGAGGCTGTCAGGGATGCCAAGGACCTGCCAGCAGATTCAGGCGGAAAGTTGTGTGAGTCCATTCGAATCACCATACCCACCCTCTCAGAGCTATGGCAATGGGTTCAAGTGAGCTACCAGCCGATCAGCCGCCGAGATTGCATGCACCAGTACCCCAGTCATAAGGCCAAGAGACTGGCGCACGAGTTCTCTGTGAGAACAGTAAGCAACAGCCTGCCTCAGCCGACTGAGGGCAAGACAGAACGACTACACCGACCAACTTGCTCACATCAGAGAAGGGCAGCCGAACCGATAACTCAGACGTTTCTTTTCTCTGAGGGACTAAAAAATGCTATAAAGCCAGTTGTAACACAGCCCCGGGCTCTGTACGGTGATCTCGTACCCCATCATTTCCACCTGGACTAGTAGGTGAGCTTGCATTCTGCAACTCATCAACAGTCCTGGGAAACTTCCACTCTACCCAGAGTTGGAATGAGGGCTTACCAATAGTTCCCATCCTAAACCAAAGGAGCCGGGGAATACTGCCAAAAAACCAAAAAAAAAAGCTCTCTCGTCAGCTGTCTGGCCAAGACTGCCGAGCGGATGGTACTTGCAACTGCTCTGAATGGAAAATGGGACCCCCCACATGAACACGCTCCACGGTGCACCAGGGGCATGATCACAGCGCCAGCATAGCACGCTCTTGAGCACAATAACAAGGCACATCTGTTGCCAGTATTTCCTAGACCTGGAGAAGGCTTTTGAATTGGCAGTCCTCTTGGCCATTCGGACGGAGAGCCTGATCCAAAAAGGAATCAGAGGTAATCTCTTGCTTGGATACGTGGGGACTACTTTAGGAATAGAACAGCCAGAGTCAAATTCCAAGGTCACCTATCACAGCTCATCCACTAGAGAATGGAACGCCACAGGGTGGGGGTTCTCAGTCCGCCCTCTTTACACATTAATGTCCTGTATCCTCTAACATAACTCCCAGTGGGGTGGCAAGATCCTCTCCTATGCGACGATCTTGCTATCATCTCCACCTGGACCATACTGCCCAAACAAAGCCCAGCGTTTGTCCTGGACCTTGTATCCGAGGATGTCTGCAGGACAGACTACAGTCTCTGCAGCCAGATCCAAGCCATGGCTCTGAGACAGAGAGTTCAATGCACAAGTTGAAAATCCAGGGAATGGACTTGGAGTGGGTTTCAGGACTAACCTCTACCTTGGGTAAGGATAGACGGCCCTCTCCTTCCTCGAAGGAGTCCAGTACCTGGTTGACCGAACAAAATCAACTGTCTGTCATGAGAGCAATGAGTGGAAGACGCATAGGGGCCAGACACAGTGTACTAAGATCATTCTATGACTATGCCTCCCTTGTTCTGATTGGCATTGAGAGAAAATATAAAGACCAACTGGAGACAGTCCAAAACGAAGCCGCCAGGGCCATTCTGGGTGCCCTAAGGTGGGCGAAGATCCTCAACTTCCCTATGGGAGGCATCCTTCTCCCCTTGGCTTCACGAACTGATCTAATTGGCGCCATCTTATATCAAGGTCACCCAGGCTCCGGAACACAAGCAAATACTAAAATAGCAGACGCCTTAGAACAGATAACGACTGTTTTGCAAACACTTCCTCTGTCTCACACAACCCAGGGTTGAATACGCCATCAGCTCAAAGAACCACTACTTCCTGCCAAGGGCATGGACTTTGACGAAGCTCTGCCGTGGGCACAAACCTCGATAGAGTTTCTCGGGTCATTACACTGGCAAGCAAAAAGATGAATATTTTACGCCTAAGACCTAAATGCAGAAACCTAGAGGGTCATTGCAACCATCACCCTCCGGGCAGCAGAACATATTCCCAGATGGATCGGTCGATCCCTTGACCCACACTGCAGGCGCCGGCTTTGCCAGCAAAGGATGCCACAGAAATCCATGAGGGTAACGACAACGCCTCCTCGCTACAGCAGTTGCTATCATGGGACAATGAGCCCTGCGTCGGTGAGGAAGGACACGTGTCTACACACAGACTCTAAAGGAGCCGTCGGCTGTCTCAGCAGCACTCACCCACTACAATATCTTACCTTCTGAATAACCATCCTCCACTGGCACAGAGGAGTTTTGCACAGGGTAGAAGAATCATCATAAACTGGGTTTCCCAGCCACATATGGATCAAGGGATGAGCTTGCTGACAGATTAGCCGAAGGTGCCCCCTAATCCCATTATAATACATCAAGCGAAAAATTACTCTAGAGGAAGTGTACGGTGACGGCCACCTACTTCCTCCTCAAGCTTCACAGTAGAGGACGAGATCCTCCACCTCGGCCAGCTGGTACCATACGCCACAGGCTATGAACCTTGCACTCTCTGAAATAAACAACAGAGGTCCGAAATCATGGCGCACGAGGAAAGGGGGGGTGGGCCGCCTAAGGGGGTTTTTTACTAGGGTGCTGGCAGATCATACGAACAATATAGAACGTGAAGAGAGGTGTTATAGCACGCATTGCGGAGAGCAAACGCCACAATTGTACATTACTTAGATTGTGTCAGATAGGCATCAAGTGCACACGCAATTCTAAGACAAAGCCCGCAGAATATAGCCTCGTGCTGGTAAAGAGATTATGCGAGATGCTTACACCACGGCCACAGGAGCGCTGCTGGCATATCCTACCGCACGGTAAGCCAGAGTGTCAAGAAACAATGGAGACAGCCTCTAAAAGCTGACACAGGCCCGGGCATAAGTGAAAAGGCCCGAGCGAAAAGCCAGAACTTCGCAAATCTCTAGCAAGCAACCTCCAGCAGAACCAGACAACGGCAGCAACACCACAAGGACTGCCCAGTCCTTAGCCGACTGGGGAGCCTGCCGACTCCCCAGTTTGATCTCCGACTTCACCACCACACCAGCCAACCTGTGGGCACTCACACACACAACAAACACTCCCCACAGAGATAAGACTCCATACTCAATAGAAGATGACCAACACCATCTCTGTACTGGTGAACCCGGGAGGACACGATATGGTAATTTCGCTCGCTCGCTTTGCTGCACTCTCTGGAGGGGATTACCTGTATCAGCACGACCCCGCAACCTGGAGTTCAGCGTAGTTACCCATGTTGGGGTCACTCAGGTCCCAACCATGTCCACGCGCAGTGGATCAGCGGGCTCCCCTCGTTCCCTGCGCGCTTACCCAGCGCTCGTGTATTTAAGCCGCAGAGCCTGAAACGAGAGCAGCCGAGCCATAAGTGAAAGGCCCGGGCGAAGCCAGAACCTCGCAAATCTCAAGCAGCAGCAAACGAGATCCTCCAGCAGAACCAGACAACAGCAACAGCACCACAAGGACTGCCCAGTCCTTAGGCGACTGGGGAGCCTTCCGGCTCCCCCGTTGAACACCCAGCCATACCTGTGGGCACTCACACCCACAACAAACACTCCCCAAAGAGATAAGACTCCAGTAACCTTAAAATAGAAGATGACCAACTAACATCTTCTATAAGTACATCAAATAAATGCTCAGTTTAAATTGCCAAAATATGAAGAATTTTCAACGATGTGGTATTGACTTCGGTTGGATAAATATCTTCAAAATCATTCTGTACCTTTATAACATAAGCCTTCTTTGGTAAGGTTAAGCAAGTACCAACACGTTGGATTTTTCCCAATACTTGAAAAAGCAACGCGTTGTGCTATTTTATGTTATCTTTTAAACTCTGCCTATTAGTCTAGAAATAAGCCTGGAATTCGTTATGAGCTGCCAACTTCATTTATTTATTTGAGAAACCTAGTCATGCTTATATTTTACAACAGATCTGTGTTACCTATATATTTTTTTTTATCATTCTGTATCCAGAGATCAAAGAAATAAACCATGAACATAGAGATTATTTTCGTTTTTATAGAGTCATCCGGAATACCTGGAAACTTTCCCTCTCAAACACACGGTGTATCAATTTATTTCTTCGATTTGTATATTGTCAATAACGTGTGTGTGAGTACAATATGGACGTAATATGGCTTTGGTAGTAATGGATATTATAAAATATAAGAGAAACTTTCTAAAGTGAATGAATTTAAATAAACATACTCATATAAAGCCGATAATCTATAGATGCATATATATATATATATTATCTGTTATATCTATATAATATATTATATATATATATATAATATATATTATGTATGTTTGCTATATGTGATATATATATATATATGTATATATATATATATGTATATATATATAATATATATTATATATATTATAATATACATATATATATATATATATATATATATGTATATGTATATCATATTATATATATATATATATATATATATATATATATATATAATATATTTCGTTACTGTAATCGGACGATGCGTGTAAAATGGCTGTGCCATGGTAAGAACTCTAGCCTCATAACGAGAATGAAAACTGATACAATATTACAAAAATACCAAACATGGCATGCCAAAAAATAAGTGCTGACCGATTTATGTACTCTGCTTCTTGTGCTCATCTGGTTAAAAAGTAGGTCCTCTCCTTATTCCCATGCAAAGGGGCATACTTATTATAGTATTAACCCAAATGAGACACTAGCAGACAGAGGGGGTGTATGGATGTGTGAAAAGAAAGAGAGAGGAGGGGGGAGGAAGCATGAGCATGTGTGTGTGTGTGTGTGTGTGTGTGTGTGTGTGTGTGTGTGTGTGTGTGTGTGTGTGTGTGTGTGGTGTGAGAGAGGAGAGGAGAGAGAGAGAGAAGAGAGAGAGCAGAGAGAGAGAGAGAGAGAAAGACTAAGAAGGAGAGAGAGAGAGGAGGTGAGGAGGGGGAGAGGTAGATAAGAGAGAGAAGAAGAGAGAGAGAGGAGGGGTGAAAGAATGAGAGAAGAGAGAGCGAGGCAGAGAGAGAGAGAGAGAGAGAGAGAGAGAGAGAGAGAGAGAGAGAGAGAGAGAGAGAGAGAGAAAGAGAGAGACAGTAAAAGAGGGAGAGAGGAAGAGAGAGAAAAGAAAGCATGGTTATCAATTGTGTTGTGGTTGTGGGGGGGTGGTGGGGGGGGGGGGTAATCGTCGTAGCTTAAAAAAAAATGCTCAATGCGAAGAGAATAGATAGAGAGATAGAGAGGAATAGATAGATATAGATAGATAGATAGAGAGAGAGGAAGGCGAGAGAGAGAGAGAGAGAGAGAGAGAGAGAGAGAGAGAGAGAGAGAGAGTCTCTTAACAAGTCTTAAGCAGTCATTTATGCTGTTATGTCATTATGGATAGTCTGATTGTACTGCGTGGAATGAGGTGTTCGATAGTTTTCCCCCCGAAGTCGCCCTCTGCCCGGCAGTGCATTCACCGGCCAGTCAGCATTTATGAGGATTAATGATGTCATCAGCCAAAGTTCCAACGCGTAAGAGTTTGTTCTCTACCAAAGGCGGTTATAACCTTACAGGCTTAAATGTACCGAAGGAAAGGCTTTGCATATTAATCTGTTGATATATCATAGGCTGTAAGACAAGTAAATGTCCGTGATCATTGGAATAATCCAGATGCCTTAGATTCAGACTTGTCGGATAGGATAAGATGCAAAACTTCAAGCAACTCCACTTTCCATATACGAAGAACAGTGGGTGTAAATGATATATATAAGTTATTTTTTTTTTTCGAAATCTAAGAAATACATTTGAAAGTTTCAACAGCCTTGCGAAAGAGTATTGTGTATAAACGATATAGATTGCAGAGTAATCAGGTACAATTTCCATTTTATTTGAAATTTCTATGTTTTCTTGGATTTTAAAGTATACTTTTATGGTTTACTATTGAGCATTATATGTGAAATTATTATTTTTTCTTCAAAACTGTACATCAGGACAAAGTTCCGATGAATTATAAGTAATAAAACTTGACTTTTTTTTTCGTACAGCAGATGAATCTTGGTGATCTGCCAGCCTTGGTGTCTTCATTTTAGACTAAACTTCACCACATACTGAGAAATTTAGCTAGGTAATAATAATAAGAATGATATGCACAACCTTTTATCTAGTAAAGAATGAAACAGATTCCGTAAAATAATGAGAGAGAAACCAATTGTGATATCAAGAATGAATTACTAAAGTGGTCCCAAATTCACCTGGCTTAAGGGTAGGGCTGATGGGGGCACAGGTGGCTCCCCTGTGAAGGACGGCCAGCATCGCGAGGGGGTAGTCGACGTGGTTCTTTGTGACGAGGAGGACGACGTCGCCGGGCCTCACGCCGGCGGCCTTCAAACCTCCGGATGCTCGGGGAATCAACTCACACAACTCTGCGTAAGTACGTCGACCTTTCTCCTCCGCGTCCACCTGGAAATTGTCTATATACATTAAATCGCAAACACATACACACAGACAAAGTAAACAAACGCAAACACACACGCAAACACAAACAAAACACACACACACACACACAAACAAACACACACACACACAAACATACACACACACACCACCATACACCACACCAACACACACACACACACACACACCCACACACACACACAACACACCTATATGTATATATATTTATAATTATATCTCTATTATATATATATAATATATATATGTATAATATACAGATACATTACAATACAACATAATATATATCTATATAATATATAATATATTATATATATATATTATATATTATATATTATATATAATATATTTATATATATATGATATTCTATATAATATATATAAAATAGAGAGAGAGAGGAGAGAGAGGAGAGAGAGAGAGAGAGAAGGAGAGAGAAGAGAGAGGGAGAGAGAGAAAGAGAGAGAGAGAGAAAGAGAGAGAGAGAGAGAGGGAGAGAAGAGAGAGCAAGAG
>NC_051389.1:33798814-33801314 GCF_015228065.2 Penaeus monodon
GGCAACTTCATTTTGAACTGTCTCCATTTTTTTTCTTAATTTTGACTTTCTGGCAATCAGGGAGACAGAATGGGCCGGACGGCATGTACATAGAATGATATTAGTACTTTATGTCTAACTCCTATGTGTCTCCCAGTCTGTCATGACAGTCTTATCTTAGTTTGGTCAACCAGGTACTGGACCTCCTTATGAAAGGAAAGGGTCCAGTCAATCCTTACCTCAAGGTATTGGTACACCTGGACCCACTCTAAGTCCATTCCCTGGATTCTCAGACTTGTGCCTTGAACGTTACGTCTCAGAGCCATGGCTTTTGATTTGACTGCAGAGATCTTTAGTCCTGTCCTACAACACTCCTCAGATACAAGGTCCAGACAGTGCTGATCTCTACTTAGGCAGTGTGGTCCAGTGGAGATGATTGCAAGATTGTCTGCATAGATGATCTTGCACCCCACTGGGAGCTATATGTTGAGGATACAGGACATTAGGGTGTTGAAAAGGGCTGGAATGAAGAACCCGCCCTGTAGAATTCCATTTTCTAGTGGCATGTGCTGTGATAGGTGACCTTGGACTCTGACTTTGGCTGTTCTGTTCCTGAAATAGTCACCTGTCCAAGCCAGGAGCTTTCCTCTGATTCCCTTCTGGATTAGCAGGAGGACTTGTTAATTCAAAAGGTCTAGGAATACTACTACATATGTGCCAGTATTAATTGTGCTTAAGAGTGTGGCTCTGTTGAATGCTGTGCTCATGCCCCTTGTGAACCCATGGAGGTGTTCATGTGGGGATCCCGTTTTCCATTGGAGTCGGTTTAGTACCATTCTCTCGGCCGTCTTGCCCAGACAGCTGAGGAGAGAGATGGAGTGGTACTTCCCTGGCTCCTTTGGTTTTGGAATGGGAACTATGGTAACCCTCTTCTAGCTCTGGGGTAGAGTAGAAGTTTCCCAAGACTTGTTGATGAGTTGCAGTAAGGCAAGCTCACTTGCCAGTCCCAGATGGGAAATGATGGGGTACGAGATCTCAGAACTCGGAGCTGAATGAGAACTGTTATTTAAATTTTTTCTTAGTTCCCTCAGAGAAAAGATAATATCTGAGTTACTGGGTTCGGCTGTCCTTTCTTTGATATGAGAGAGTTTGCCTGGTTATAGGCATTCTTGGTTTACCCTCAGTTCAGCTGGCAGATTGTTGCTGCTTGTTCTCACAGAGAACTCGTGCACCAGTCTGTTTGCCTCTGATTGAGGGTCGTGGTGTGTGCACCTTGAGGCTGGGCGGCTGGTAGCTCACCTGACCCTCTGTAAGGGTGGCTCTGTGGTCAAAGGACGAACACCATTCCAGCCAATTTTCCTGCCTGACTCTGTTGGTAATTTCTTTGGCATTCCTGACTGCTTCCCTTAGGAGGGCTAGGCTGCCAGGGGTTTGGAATTGTTTTCTGCACATGTTCACTCTGTGACTGACTTCCTTAATCTCATCATTAAAGTACTAGGTATCTTTGTAACTCCTGGACCATGGCCGAGTTTTAGGTATGGTCTGTGAGGCTGCTTGTTTTATGGCATTGATAAGTTTGGCTTCATGCACTTCCACATTTTCACTCTGGGGGTTTATTGAATCTAGGACAGTGGGCCAAGGTATTCTGAAAGGCTTGCTAGTTGGCCTTGCCTGTTCTCCATCTTGGATTTGGTTGTGGCAGTAGGGCTGGGACAGCATTGATGACTGTAGTAACAGTGCCATAGTGGTCACTTGTGACAATCTCATCGACACACCATCTGATTCTCTCCACCAGAGCCGCAGTGGCCAAGGTGAGGTCTAGGACACCTCCTCTGACATGCATTAGCTCTTGGGTATTGAGAAGAGTGATCTTGGGAAATGTCTCAAGCGCATTGCCTACGTGATAGCCATGCCGCGTCTGGTGTCCCACAGGGAACCAGGATGGGATGGTGTGCACTTAAGTCTTGTGCTGTAGTAGCACAGACCTGGCTGATGTCTAAGCTCCTACAGAATGGTCTGCTGTACACATTGTACAGCTTGAGGGGGCACTCCGCTAGGTGAATCTCAACAACAAGAGATTCAACATCGTCTCCACAGTGCGGTGCATCGGCTATTGTGGAGCAGGGATTGTTGCTCTGACCAGGGTGATCAAGCCTCTTTTGCCAGCTGTGCTTGGCAGCATGAAGACATGATACCCTGAGAAGCAAACAGTCCCCTTTGTTAATGTCTCCTGGAGCATGACAATGTTCCTTGATCTAACTATTGCGTGGAAGATGACATTTCTTGTACTGAAGTAATAGATGTACGACTGTAATATGCTTAGATTGTGTGTCATGATGTTACTTGGTGTTAGTTACATCTGAGACATCCTTGTATTCGGATTCAGATATATTGGAGTCTGACAACTCCATTGTGAAGTCCTTGCTGATTGTGGGATCTTCATCTGTTTTTGGGCTGTTTATCAGGCTATCCATGGGTCCACTTTGGTAGCTCTGACTTTTTTGTTAGTTTGGCTTTTCTC
>NC_051389.1:33806314-33823814 GCF_015228065.2 Penaeus monodon
ATTTATCATTATTATTTTTTTCATTATGATTAACTTTATTATTATTATTATTATTATCATTATTATTACTATTATTATCATTATTGTTATTATGTTGAGGTTGTTGTTTTTTTGTTGTTATTACTATTATCTTTATCATTATCAATATATTCATTATTACTATTATTATTGTTATTATTATTGTTCCTATCATAATTATTTTCTTATTGTTCCCTATCATAATTATCATTACTGCAATTATAATAATTGTGGTTATTATCATTATTAACATTATTATTTAGTATAGTTATTATTATTTTAGCATTTCTTCTACTTATTATTACTTTCATTATTATCATGACTATTATCTCCTTTATTATCATCATTCCCATGATTACTACTTCTGCACGTCGCAGTCCTCCTCGTCTCCTCGTCTCGGGCGCTCAGTCCTCCTCGTCTCCTCGTCTCGGGCGCTCAGTCCTCCTCGTCTCGGCGCCAGCTCCTCGTTCCCGTCTCGCGCTCTGCCTCTCGTCTCGGCGCTCAGTCCCCTCGTCTCCTCTTGGGCGCTCAGTCTCCTCGTCTCTGGCGTGAAGTTCCTCGTCTCTCGTCTCGCGTCGTCTTCGATCTTCGTCTCGGTCATCTCTCGTCTTGCCTCATCCTCCTCGTTCTCCTCTTCGGGCTCAGTCTCTCGTCTCGGGCTCAGTCCTCTGTTCGGCTTCAGTCCTCCTCGTCTCTCATCTGGCGCTCAGTCTCCTACTTCGGCGCTCAGTCTCTGTCTTCGTCTCCTCTCTCGTCTTCTCCTCGTCTCGGCGCTCAGTCTCCTCTCTCTTTCGCATCTCCCGTCTCGGCCTCAGTCCTCTCGTCTCGGGCGCTCAGTCTCCTGTCTCTCTCTCGGCACTCAGATCTCCTTCTCAGGGTAGTCTCCTCTCCTTAATCGGGCGCTCAGTCCTCCTCGTCTCCTCGTCTCGGGCGCTCAGTCCTCCTCGTCTCATACGTCTCGGGCGCCAGTCCCTCGTGACTTGTCCTTTCTGAGGACTCGGTCGAGTCTCTTGCTCTTTTGTGCTCATTGCTTCGTGTTTTGATAAGTTTTTCTGTCTAGCTTATCTTCATTTAATTATAAAGTAATTTGTTAATATTTCGATATTTATACTTACTTTGTTCAGATTTCGATTATTAATTTTTTAGTATTCGATTTAACAGAATTTTACTATCTTCATTTTATTTATCTATGATATTCTTCGTATCATTTACAAGTCATCTTTGCTTCTGTATGGATCTTATTTTTATGATGATTTATCTTCTTCTGGCATTTTAAAAATATATTTTTAAGTTGCAAAAGAAAATCACATATCTTATGAATGTGGAAGATATATAGTTCGCGGTTAGTTCATGACGTCATGGACACCATATAAATATCGCAAAATACGGCGCAATAGATACTCAGTCTGGACCAGATACCCTGTGACTTATTTTTCTGAGGAGTTGATCGTAATCCTTCTTTTAGTGGTTATGTTTTATATACATGAATAATCTTAATTTTCTAAGCATCATCTTAATTGAATAATTAATAACAGTAATTGATTAAGTGATTATCGATCTTTATAACTTCACCTTTGGTTCAGATTTCATATCAAGATGCGTTAAGAATATGATTTCAAGTAAGGTTTTACGTAATTATTTTATTAATCATAAATAGGTTCTTGTGATGCATTTACAAAGTGTCACCTTGTTCTCTATGGTCATTATAAATCAAAACTACAGGAGCTTTAGTTTTTATAAAAAACAAACCCATAAGCCGAACATGGATGAGTTGGTGATTATGCTCGGTCTTTCTTGTGCCGCCTGGATGCTTCCCGCTGCCACCGAGGCGGATGCTTCCCGCTGCCACCGAGGCGGATGCTTCCCGCTGCCACCGAGGCGGATGCTTCCCGCTGCCACCGAGGCGGCCACGTGACTCCATCGTGACAGAATGGCTATGGCCGAAGGGCAAACAGCAACCTCATACTACGATAGTAAAATATTATAATAATGATATTTAATATAATGATATCATTATTGTCATTGTTCTTATTGCAATTATGATAATAATGACGATGCGAATATTAAGAGCAGTAATGTACTCCTACTACAACTACTACTACTACTTTTAATAATAATGATAATAATCATCATGATAATAATAATACAAAATAATAACAATAATAACAATAATGATAATAATGATAGTGATAATTATTATGATGAACATTTATTATGATCATGATTATTATTATCATTATTATGATAATGATAATAACAAAACTAAAAATAAAACAAGAATAATTGAAAGAGCATGCGTGGCCGCAGCCCTAAAGAGAGACGTAATGATCATAGATAAAAATACTCATTGTTATTATTGTTACTATTATCATTATGATTGTCATCATCATAATATCAATAATTACAATAATAAATTTTATTTCTCATTATTATGTCTATTGTTATTTTGATTATTATCTTTATCACTTTATGATTTTTACTAATATAATCCTTATAATTTTCGTGTTATAATATTTTTTTTTTTAGATTTTTTTATGATTGTCATTTTACTATTTTTAATGATAATAATAACAATGATAATAATATCAATGATGATAATGATAATGATAATAATTATAATAATGATGATATTGATAATAATGATACTACTACTACTACTCATTCTTCTTTTTCTTATTGCTTTGCCATTATTATTGTTGTTTTGATTTATTATCATTATTATCATTATCATTATTACTAATTTTGTTATTATAATTTTTATTATCATTATTGTTATCATTATCATTCTAATTATTATTATCATCATCGTTATTATCACAAGTACAGCAATAATAATGAAAAAAATATGATAACAATAGGCCGCGGTGGCCGAGTGGTAGAGCGTCGGACTCAAGGCTGTCACGACGGCAATCTGAGTTCGAGGGTTCGAGTCACCGACCGGCGCATTGTTCCCTTGGGCAAGGAACTTCACCTCGATTGCCTACCTTGCCACTGGGTGGCCAAGCCAGCCCAAGTCAGTGCCGGTCCCAGAACCGGATAAATAGAGATGGTGACTCGATGAAAAAAAAACAAAAAAAAACGGGCGGAAGGCTATGGCAAACCACCGCTCTAAATTGCCAAGAAAATCATGGAAATCCATGATCGCCAACGTCCTTGTAGGACAGGGCACTTAAAATAAAAAAAAAAAAAAAAATGATAACAATATTAACATTAATACTAATACTATCAATACTACTACAAAATATAATTATAATAAATAAATATTTTTAAAATATAATAATATATATATTTATTTTTTATTATTTATTTTTTATTCACACACACGCACCAAACACACACACGCACACACAGACTTTAATTATATAATATATATATATATATATATATAAAAAAATAATATATAAAACTTATAAAATTAATATTATAAATTAAAAAAATATAATATATATATATACATATAAAACCATAGCCCCATTTCATCATTAACATATCATAAAGGGGGCTAACGCCGCCCGGGCGATGGCCCAATCCCCCTTCTTTTCCAACACGGGGATCCCCAAGGCGAGTCTCCATGACCCCTGGGGCCCTCCTAACTCCTTGCGGCAGTCTGTCGAGCTGCCAACCATGATTCCTGGTTTGTCCAAGGGCCTCCTCCACCCAGGTTTCCAAAATATAGACAACCTGTGGGCAGGGTCTCCACAGGGAAAACGGCTATACCTGAGTTGGCGATTCGGGAAATTAGCAAGTAACGGTACCATGCCAGTCTCACAGTGTAGCCGTCATTTGGACACAGGCCTGCCAACGGCACCATATCGGAAAAGAGCTTGTTACAAAAGTCTAAAAGATGAGACTCCAAGCATAGGCGTCCAGGTGTCACACCAAAAACAAAAGAAAAAACTGGCAAATCAAGGCCTTAAAGACGCTAGCTTGTCCTTCTGAAGGGTACCAACTTTCTAATACTCTTCCTTTTTTGGTCAATTCAGGGGCTCCTGTTGAACACAACCCGTCTACGATTTTGGGGTCTGACACCCCGGGGCCATGAACTACACCAGCAGGTATTAAAGCTTTGTGACTTCAACATCCTCGCCGCAAGCGGGATCGATGAATGGATTCCCCTAAAAACCCCCCAAAAGTTTTGTTTTTGGTCCCGAGCCCTCTGGCCAAAGGGGTTTCCCCTCATTGCAAATGCATCAAGAGCCGCAACCTGACTCCAAGGATACAACATCACGGAAATTCAAGCATCCACACCAAACCATGACACGTTCCAAAATTTACTCGAAGCCTAGTATTGGGGTCTTTTGTGGTTTTCAATCATCATAAAGGGGGCAACCCCGAGGGGGGCGCATGGCCGCATCCCCCTTCGTTTTCCACCCCACGAGGATCCCTCGGGGCGATCTCAGGCAGGCCCCACAGGGCCCCATTTTAAATTTCCTCGCGACAGGTCTCGTCGACTGCCCAAGCCATGATGTCCTAGGACGCCCCACAGGTCCTCCACCCAGGGTTTCTCGCAGAGAGAAAACCTAGGGGCAGGGTGTCCAAGGGAGCGAGCTAGGTGGCCATATACCTGAGTTGGCGACCCGGATTATGCAAGTAACAGGCAGGGGGCCAGTCTCACGGGTAACCGCCGGTTGGAAGTGGTCCTGCCAACTGTACCCCTGACCCGGGCAAGGGATTGTTACAAAAGGCATAAACGAGCTCCAAGGCACTGGTAGTGCCCAGGTTCGCTTCCATGAGAAAAACTGGAAGTATAAAAGGCCTTGAAGACAGCAGCTTGGCCTTTGAAAGGTACCGACTCCCCAAAAACGCTCTTGTTGCGATTTCAGGGCTCCTGTTCCCAGAAATCCGTCTATACTTCCGGTTGACAACCCGGATTGGATTACGTCCCAAAGGTATTAAATTTTCTGGACTTCAACGTCCTCGGCAAGCAGGATGCTGAACCCGGCCCCCCTAACAGCCCCCAAAGGGGAATCTTGGTCTTGGCCGGGACCTCTAGGCCTGGGGGCTTCCCTCTTTGCAAATGCATCAAGAGCCGCCACAAGTGACTCCAAGGATCGATAGGATGGCCATCTGGCAAAGTCAAGGCGAGCCCTTAATATGCCTAGTGTTGCCCCGCACTGATTTTGCTAGTAGCTCTGCCATTATCCAGCCAACAAGTGTGAAAAGTGTGGGGAAAGGCCACCCTTTGCTCACCCAAAATTTAAAAGGGGAAGAAGTTCGACATACCCCCACACACTTTACAGCACTTTCATCCCAGTATAGAGGTTTGCACGGGCCAATATCGTGTCGGAATTCCTCGAGCCTCAGGACCCCCCATAGCGTTCCCGATGCACCGAGTAAAACGCCTTCTGAGGTCGATGTAGGCTGAAAGAAAACCCACGAAAAACTCACGAGCGTTCCCAATTACTCAAGCGCTAGAACGGCTTTGTGGACTTCCAGGAGTAAATCCAGATGCCCCCGGTCTCTGGTGCCTCAGTAGGGTTTTTTGGGGATCCTTTAGAAGAATTTGGGGGGCGAAAAACCTTCCCGGGGTAGCTGAGCAGTGAAATGCCACGAGTTGCTCAGCCCCCCCCCCCCCACCCCCTTTCCCCTTCCAGAGAGGGGACCACGCCCTCAGCAGGTCAAGGGGAAAGGGACCCGACTGCCAAAGGCGCAGACTGATGGGGGCCCGAGCATAGTTTACCCAGCCTTTACATTCAGCAGGGATATCACATATGCCTGCAGCTTTCCCACTCTTCAGCTTGAAAATCGGGGAAACCTAAACCTTTTGTTAGGGTGGGGGTTTCCCCCTGATTTGGGGGGGTCCCGGGACAGGGACGCAAAATCGTTGTCCAAGTAAATGTTGGGGGGTCCCCCCTGGGACAACGTTCAAAAAAACTCAGCCCAAAAGTTCAGAAACCCCCAAAATGATTGAAGATCGTCCCCTCCGCTATGGGCTGCAGTCATCTGTGAGGAGGGCTTAGGGTCAGTTTTCTCGGGCTTGGTAGGGAGGGCAAGGGCATTTACCAAGAAATGGCCTTCGACCTCCCAGCAAATTCCGATGGCTTTCCCCGCCCTTCCAGCGGTCCCAGCCCTACGCACCCTGGAAAAGACGCAAGACTTTATTCCCTTCAGCCGAGCCCTTTCAACGCTTCAGTGGCCTCTAAGTCTCCAGGGAGATGGATTCGCCTTTCCTTGCTGCTTCGAGTGTTTTTGCCTTTAAGGACTCCCACAGAGCAACTGGGGCCTCGGTTTTCTGGTTTCTGGAATCGGGCAGAGATGCCTGGCGAACCCACGGGCCCCTTTTCCTCCTTGTCTGTCCAAGTGAAACACCTTAGGGTGGCCCCGGAGGACGGGGGGTTTTGAAGTGGACCCGAGGGGAGCCACAAGCAGCCCATGGCGGGGCCCCCAGAACCAGCCTCCGGTAAACCCCCGCGGGTTTGAAGGATCCCCCCACGCGTCCCGACAAGAATGTGGCCCCTCTCCTTGGGCCCCATTACCCCATTGCTGTACCAAGTCAGCGATGCGGGGTTGGAGCGCTGGTACCAGGAGCCAGAGATCCTATTTTCTGGGGCCAGCAAAGTCCGGAGAAGGAGGCTATTCTCGCGCTGGGATCAGTCCCGAGCCAGGGGCCCCGACATCCCGTAGCCAGCTCGGTCACAGCCGGTACGCATGAAGTCGCCCAGAACAATGCAAATGTCTCCCGGGGGCAAGCGCCACAGATGCAAAATTTGGGTAGAAACCCCCACACTTTTTTTTTAAACGGTAGGGGGGTATACAGCAATAAGAGACAAGAAGCCCCAAAAAAAGTTTTCCCCCAAAGCCATGATCGCACAACCGGTGTCACCTCGACTACCGGCTGAAGTCGATGGGGATGGGTAGCTACACCCTGGAGGTGGGGACCCTCGCTACGGGCCCCACCTAGTAGGGGTAAAACCCCCACACGATCGTGCCCCTACCAGGTTTCTCACCTCGGGGCACCCCCTCAACCCCAGCGCTTTAAAATTTCCCCCATAGCAGAGGTAAACCCCTATCCTGCCCAAAAGGGCGGGTTTCCCAAACGCCTACCCGGAAAACCCCCTGAGGTTTAAACCTCGGTGGTCATCCGGGGCACGCCACCCCCGCCAAAAAAGCCCCAAATAAAGGGGTCGCAGGGTGTGGGGCCGCCCATTCACCTGTGGGGTTTCCCCCGGGGGTTTCCCCCCCAAGCTTTATGGTGGGTTTGGGGCCCGCCGGGGCGCAGGGGGGAGAGTAATCCCGTTCCAACCCGCACCCCGAAATTTTCCCTCCCACGGGGCCCACGCCCCCTTTCTTTCTGGGTGGGAGGGACAACCCCCTCCCCCCACATTTCCCTTTTAAGGGACTTGCCAGGGGTCATTTTGGGGGGGGGGGGACTGGCAAGGCCCACCTCCCCCAGCCCCCCCAACCCCCGGTGGCTAGGGGGAGGAGTTGGTACGAAGCCAGAGCGTGTCCACACGCCGGTGGGCCAAACCCGTACCCCTGGGGCCTCCTGTGTCTGAGATCCCCCACAATTTAGCCTGGGACCGCAAGGTACCCAGTTTCCCATGGGTGGCACGAGGAGGCCTGCAGAAGTCTGAGATGGAGAGGGTGTGACCTGGGAGGGGAGACTTATGCAGAAAACTCTCCCTTTTTCGCACTGGGGTGCCGGGGTGGAAGCTGCAAACGAGAAGGCCCGCAAGCCTTAAAAAAATATCAGGCTACCCCCCCATGCTTACATCACCATGCAGTGAACACCCCCCCAGGAGTTAACCAGACTCCCAGCTCTGATCTCAGTAGGTGGTTGCTGATCCGTTCAGAAGAATGTGGGGGAGAACTTTGCCTGGTATGCGATAGGGGAAAACTGAACTTCTAAAAAGGGTGGGGGTGAATATGGGCTGGGCCTACATACAGTCCTGACGCCCTCCGGCATTGGTACCTTGGAAAAAACGCCACCCAGCCTCCGTTTAGGGGAGGGGGTTTCTCGCGAGGGTGGGGGTCCGGCACGGTATTTTGGCATCACTTGCACCCCCAAATAAATGGGAGGGGCTGCCTGGGTACAACTGCTCAAAATACTCAGCCTAATGTTCACGAACCCCAACATGATCTGAGATGATCCGTCCCTCCACTGATCGGACTGCAGTCATCTGTGAGGAGGGCTTAGAGTTCAACTTTCTCAGGACTTGGTAGGCAGGGCGAAGGTCGTTTACCAAGAAATGGCCTTCAACCTCCTCAGCAAGATTTCTGATGAACTGTTCCTTGTCCCTTCTCAGCAGTATCTGAGTCCTACACACCATGGAGCGATGCAAGACTTGTTTACCATTCAGCCAAGCCATACGACACACTTAAATGGCCTCTAATGTCTCCAGGGAGATGGAATTCTGCCTTGCCCTCGGGCGTATTGGCCAATAGACTCCTGGGCTACTTCAAGTGTTATGCGCTTGAAGACCTCCCACAGAGCAACTGGGTCCGTCAGGTTGTCGAGTTCTGTGAATCGGTCAGAGATTGCCATGGTGCCACGGGCACAATCCTCCTCCCTTAGTCTCTCTAAGTGAAACACCTTAGAGTGGCCACTGGAGGGATGGGGAGTTTTGAAGTGGACCCATATGGTAGTCACAACCAGCCCATGGTCAGGTTGTCTCTTTGCGAGAGGAGGAGTAGGCCTGAAGGACGACCCAGGAGGTCATGGCTTGGGCAGCTTGACGAAACCTGTCGTGAGGAATTAGAATTGGGCCGTAGGCCTGCCTGGAGACTTGCCTCGAGGGATCTTCGTAGCTGGAAGCGAAGGGTGGATGCGGCCATGCGCCCCAGGTCGGCGTTAACCCCTTGATGATGATGATGATGAAGCATATATATATATATATATATATAATATATCTATATATATATACATATATTATATATACGTATATATATATACGTATATATATCTGTATATGTATATATTTTTTATCTATACATAACATACTTATATATATGGGTGTGTGTGTATATACATACACATACATACATACATATGTGGGGTTATATAAAAATTTTAAAATATATATATTTTATATATATATATATATATATATATATATATATATTTTATACGTATATAAAAACATATTTTATGTATTATTTTTATTTATATAACAACATATATATATATATGTATTATCCATATATAAATAATACAAAATACGTATGATATATAAAAATATATATAATGTATGATATATTATATTATAAATTTATAATTTTAATATACATATAATATATATATAAAAATTTTATATATAATATATATATATTATATATTATATATATATATATTTTATAATATATATATGCTTCATCATCATCATCATCAAGGGGTTAACGCCAAGCCATTGGTCTGCAAGAATTGCTTCTCTCAGCCAAGTATCCTTCTTCTCAAGTGATTTTATAAGAGAAAAGTCAAAATGAAAAAATTCCATTTTCGAATTTGTAAAACCAGGATGTCTTCCGTGTTTTTTCCTTCACTGGCAAATTTAGGGCCTCGGGGCTTTTTTTTTCATCCCTTTAACCTGATACATTTAAAAGCCACAATAAAAAAAAACTACGCGAAAAAGGGAAAACTTCCTTGTGGTCCGTGTACCGGGAAAACCGACCCTTTGGGGTTGGGCCGGAGGCCCCTTCTGAAATTAAACCTCGTTGGCGGGTGGAGGGAAAGGGGGCGGGGGCGTAAAAAAAACCGGGTTAAACCGCCCTTAGAAGGCCTAAGTAAAAGGTAAAAAGCGGGGAAAAAAAGGGCCCAAAAGGAACCCCCTTTTTCGAGGGGGGGACTAAGCTCCCTCTCTGTGTGATACAGCCTTTTGGGGGGCTGTTTACTGGAAAGGGTGGAAGAGAGGGTTCCAAAAATGATGCCTTCTTGTAGGTGGAAGGGTATCACCTTGGTCTTCCCCGGGGGTTCACTTTCCCCACGTGTCTCAGTGCGGGGAACCCTATGCCTGGGCGATGGGAGCCCCCGGAGGTTGAGCGATCCCCGTTTTTATAACCCCTGCGGAGTAACACGACTTTTTGGGTCCCTTTATTCCAGCAAGTAGTGGTTCATTTGCCCGGTCAGATAATTGGTGATCTCCTTCGGGAGGCTGGGGTCAAGCAGTCAATGTCGCCTTTGGCATCCACGGTCCCGTAAGTGGCGGTACAAGGGCCCTTTGGTTGCATTCCTCTCACCACCCCTGGGTTTTAGACTTTGTCCTAACATACGTTCCCCCTTTTTGGCCCGGGTTGTGGGGGGGGGCGTGGAGGAGGATAACTGTTTTTATGGAAGCATTCAACCCCCACAACAAAGAGATCAAATGATGACGATCCGTGAAAGGGCCCAGACTACGGAAAGTCACTTTTGAAACCATGCATGGTTTATTGCAAGAGAAAATGCAAGCACAGTTGAGTCTGTGAGACCTGCTGTTTAAATGACACATCACCCAAAAAACATGTCTGTCCATGGATTGTTCCAGCAGATGACTCTCGTGAAAGCTTTCCAGGCCACAGGTATATCAGGGACAGCTTGTGTAACCTCAGTCGTCATGTCCTCCCTGACCGAGATGGGAGCATAGTTGAACCAGCCGAAGCAGCTACTGCTCTAAAGCCAGCCCAGTAATTTAACCGAAAAGGGCAGCCGAAAAGAACCGGAGACAGACTCTGAGGGTGATCTGAAAACCCCTAGGATTCAAACAGTTAAGGTTTCCTCTAAACTAAAGCTTCGCCCAATGCCACAACTGGTTAAGAACATTGGAGATGCAGAGAAAAACCCGGTTGACAATCCGGGTTCCCAAGAGACAGGGCATAATTATCATGCCAAGGACCAAGCCCCTAAATTTCCCAAAAATTGTACTTGGCTCTTACTATCGTAGATGTGATGTGATCAATCACACCCACAGGTCATGGACTTTTACCAATGTGGAAAGGAAGAGCCCAACCAGGCAAACCCTGGGACTTGAAAAGAGCCCAATCACTGCCCTAAATCTGGGAAACTGGGGCTCCTACAGCCTAAGAACAATACCAGGCACTTCGGTGCTTTAAGGCCAAAGATACAGTCACCACCAATATAGCTGCAAGACTAAGGTAAATGTGGTGTCTGTAGCAAGGCCACACACATTGAGATGTGCTAAGGTCCACAAGAAGGCCAAAGGGAGACAAAGCCAATGCCCAAAAACTGTGCAAGGGGCACACGCTGGACCCTAGCTTGCTCTGCGGAAAGAGGCAACCCTCAGTTGACAAGAGGGTTGCAAAAAGCGACAGACTTGTTTCTGCCCCCAGGCACCCAATGTCTGGGACAAAAGAAAGGGAAAGGGACTTCCCGCCCGGGCCAAAGGGGAAAGGAGCCCACACAGCCGACCGGATATCCCCAAATAAAAAGGATTTCCCCACCATTCTAAATGCAGAAAAAAACCCAGGAATAAAGTTCAAAGAAAACTGCAAGGGGACGATAATCTCCCTTGGTGTAGAAGACAGCCCAAATGCTGACTGCTGTGTTAAACAGCTTTCGAGTGAGGAGGAAAAGAAGGTGTATGGTCGCATGACGGCATGACCAGGACTGTCGCGCCCTGAAAAGGAAGCTGACAGAGCCAAAGCAGCCCCACCCTCACCCCGGCGAGGCTCCCCCCCACCCAACCCCTGGCAGGGCCTTCACAGGCAGAGCCAGAACAGGCTGAATCTGTGCAGCCATGCCAGAGCAAGGACCTTATGCAGGTAAAGGCGTAAGAAAAGGTCACAGATAACCTTAGTGAGAAAACCAAACTCACAAAAGTAGAGCTACAAACTCTTCACCTCCCATGGACCCTCGGTTGCCTGACAACAGATGAAGACCCCTCAACCAGCGAGGACTTCACAATGAGTTGTCCAGACTCTGACTCTGAGCCGAAAAAAGACGTCCTGGTGTAAAAAAACCAAGTAACATCATGAAACAAAATTTCAAGATACTACAGTGAACATCTATGGCTTCAAACAAATAATCCCTTCTCAACGCAATATTGCAATCAAGAAACATTGGCATTGTCTGCTCCAGGAGACATTATAGAGGGGACTGTTCATTCTAGGCTAATCATTTATGGCATTTATACCCCAGGAGACATTATAGAGGGGACTGTTCATTCTTGCCTATCATGTTCATCCTGGTCAGAGCAACAATCCCTTGTTCCGCAATACCCGATGACCGCACTGTGGAACATGTTAAATCTCTTCCGTTGGGGATTCCCCGGGTGGGACCCCCTAAAGCTGTGCAGGCTGTAGGGGCTTACCGTCACCATGTTGTGCTACTGCCAGCACAAGCCTGAGTGATCATAAGGGGAGACCACCCTCTCCTGGCTCCCTGCAGGGCACCGGATACGGCAGGCCATCAAATAGCCAATGTGCTTGAGACTCTTCTCAACAGCCAAGAGCCAACGCATGTCAAAGGAAGGGCCTAGACCTCACCTTTGCCACTGTAGCTCTGGTGGGGAGAATTAGATGGTGTTTCGGTGAGACTGTCACAAGTGACCATTATGGCATTGTTACTACCCTCATGGATGCTGGCCCAGCTCAAATGCCACAATCAAATCCAGAAGGAAAGGACAAGGCAACTGGCATACCTTTCAGGATCCTTTGGCCCACTGTCTTAGAAAGCAATAAACCCCCCACAGAGTGAAATGGGAAGTGTTTGAAACAGATTTCAGTGACATAAATCAAGCAGCCTCACAGACTATACCTAAAACTCATGGTCCAGGAGTTATAAGGACTCCTGGTACTTTAATGACGAGATTAAGGAAGTCAACCACAGAATGAACATGTATAGAAAACATTTCCAAAGGCAAAGAACTCCTGAGAACCTAGCTCTCCTAAGGGAAGCAGTCAGGGATGCCAAGGAAACTGCCATAAGAGTCAGGCACGAAAATTGTCTGGAATGGTGTGAGTCCTTTGACCACAGAACCCCTTCCAGAGCGGGGAAAATAGGTCATGCAGCTACAAAGCTGTCAGCCCCAAGGTCACACACCACGACCCTCAATCACAAGCAAACAGACAGGTGCACGAGTTCTCTGCGAGAACAAGGAGCAACGGTCTGCCAGCTGAACTGAGGGCAAACCAACAATGTCTACAACCAGGCAGACTTGCTCATATCAAAGAGAGGGCAGCTGAACCCGATCATGCAGATGTTATCTTCTCTCTGAGGGAACTAAGACAAACCTACAAAATCATCATTTCCCACCAAGGACTGGCAGGTGAGCTTGCATTCCTGCAACTCATCAACAAGTCTTGGAAACTTCCACTCTACCCCAGGCTGAAGAAGGCCATCATAGTTCCACCCCAAAACCAAGGGGGGGGCCAGGGAAGTACCGGCCCATCTCTCTCTTCTCAGCTGTCTGGATAAGACGGCCGAGAGAATGGTACTAAACCAACTCAAATGGTAAATGCAACCCCCGCACGAACCCCTCCATTGGTTCACAAGGGCATGAGCACAGCACACAGCATAGCCATGTTTCTTAAGCACAATCAGCACTGTGCTTGTAGTATACCTAGACCCGGAGAAGGCTTTGAATCAGCAAGTCCTCTTGCTGTTTAGGAAGTTGATCCAGAAGGGAATCAGAAAAAGCTCCGGGCTTGGAAGGTGATTATTTCAGGAACAGAACAGCCAAAGTGAGATTCAAGGGTCACCTATACAGCACATGACCTGAAAATGAGGTGCCATTCCAGTCCTTTCAATCCCTTTAAAATGTCCTGCACCCTCAAATACAGCTCCTAGTGGGGGCAAGATCTGTCCTATGCAGACGACCTTGCAATCATCTCCACTGGAGCACACTGCCTAAGTAAAGCCCAGCGCTCTCTGGACCTTGTATCTGAGGAGTGCTGTAGGACAGGACTAAAGATTTCTGCAGCCAAATCCAAAACCATAGCTCAGAGACTAAATGTTCAAGGCACAAGTCTGAGAATCCAGGGAATGGACTCTCCTTTAAAAAGGAGGTCCTGTACTTGGTTGACCGAACCAAAGCAAGACTGTCTGTCATGAGAGCAATGTCCGGGGGACATATAGGAGCTAGACATAGAGTACTAAGATCATTCTATGTACATGCCATCCGTTTCCCCTTGTAGCTATTTTCTGTCTCCCTGACTGTCGCAAAGCCAAGATTAAGAGAAAAATTTGGGGAACTGTTCAAAATAAAGCTGCCAGGATCCTTCTGGGTGTCCGAAGGTGGACGAAGGCCCTCAACCTCCTCATGGAGATAAATCTTCTCCCCTGGAATTACGAATTGACCTAATGGCAGCTCAGTTCTTTTCAAAGGTCATCCAAGCTCCCAGGAACACATGAGAAAAAAAATACTCAGATGCCTAGAACAAGACCACGAGCTGTTTGCAAACAACTCCTGGCTGTCTCACACAGCCAGGGTGTTGATACACTATCAGCTCAAAGAACAATTACTTGCCAAGGGCATGGACTCCCCCCACCCTAATTTTGTTGAAGCCGGTGGGGACAAACCTTAATCGAGTTCTCTGTTATGAACTTGTCAAGGAGAAAGAAACAATAAACCATGCCTAGTCTAAAGGCAGAAACTGAGAGGGTCATTGCAACCATCACTCCTCCGGGTAGTAGAACCTACTTCATGGATGGATCAGTCGATCTCTTATACCACACTGCAGGCGCCGGCTTCGCAGCAAGGGACACCACACAATCCATGAGGGTAACAGACAACGCCTCCTAGCTACAGGCAGAGACAGTTGCGATCATGGGAGCCCTAGCCCACGTGTCCCTGAGGGAAGGAAACGTGGCCACACATACAGACTAAGGGCAGCCATTGACTGTCTACAGCAAAGCTTACCCAAAGACAACATCTACCTTCTGACCACTGCCCTCACCATAGCACAGAGGATTCTTGCTTAGGATAGAAGAATAATCATAAACTGGGTCCTTAGCCACATAGGCATCAGAGGGAATGAGCTTGCCGACAGACTAGCTGAAAAAAGGAGCCCCCATATCCCATGATCATAAAACCGAGCTGAAAAATCGTAAGACAGAAGTGTAATGCCACAGCTCGTGCCTTTCTCCTGCAGCTTCACAGAGAGAAAACGAGATCGCCCACCTCGGCCAGATGGTACTCAGACGCCACAGGCTATGAGTCACTGGCATTCTGTGAAGCAAAATGAGACATCCATAAATAGCTGACACAGGCCAGGCCATATGTATGAAGGCTCGGGCGAAGCCAGAACTTCGCAAATCTCAAATGAATGGAAGAAAAGGGAGTTGAACTGTGCAGTTCGGTAACCTCCTCAGCTGTGACCCAAGAATCTTGTGGTGTTTTACTACAGAAAATTGTTAAGTATATAAATATCGTATTTGCATCGAAACTATTGATGGTGTTCCATATTATATTATTAAATTACGGATAATTATTCATGGTGTTTCTGTGATGGTTTGAGGTAATTTTGTGTGTGTACATAAAGTGTTGGTAATGGGTTGACCTTGATAAAAAAAATAAACATTACATCCTTTTAATGCATTTCCATGAAAGTAATACAAAACACAAGAAAGAAATATAAAATAAACCAAGTGAATCTATATACAATTCTAATATCTGACTAAACTAAGTGAATATATATATAACTCTAATATCTGACTAAACTAAACTAAACGTACGTAAACTATATATAATTCTGATACATAAATCAAATAATCTATACTCCTAGAACCTGAAAACTATATGAAATATCATAATGCATGAAAATAACGCCTAATGCATCAAACTTTATTATGGACTTGTAGTTACATCATTCTCCTAGACTAAGACTAAGTCTCGTCAATCTACTACATCCGTAATGTATATATAAATATATACATATACATATACATATACATATATGCACAATATACACATCCTATATATATATATATATATATAATATATATATATATATATAATATAATATATATATACATATATGTATATATTTTATTATATATATTATATATTATAATATATAAATATATATATATTATATAGAGAGGAGAGAGAGAGAGAGAGAGAGAGAAATAGAAAGGGAGAGAGAGAGATAGACAGATATATAGATATATGAAGAGAGAGAGAAAGAGAGAGAGGGAGAGAGATCAATCGCATGGACGCAATGTTTCTTGATTCATAACTTCTGTTATTTCCAGTTAATTGACCTTAATTCTATGTGATTGTTTGTGTACTTACTTATAAGTACACCAGTATATTTAGTATTTATTAAAATGCAGTTCGTGTTACCTGCTTCATTTGTTTAACTCAGTAAAACATGACTTTTTCTCCAACCACTGGTCTGCCATAACGACTGGTTGACTGACATCGCTCGCTGTGGCAGTATAGGTTTTTCATTCATTTCTCTGAATTTTTCTTGTGTGTGTGTGATATCCATTAATCAGTGGAATATGTCCAGGACATGACCTCACTTCGGGAACAACAGCAAACGCTCCGGAGGGGGTAAGCCCACGGAAAAACATATGTGAAACAACGCCTTAAGCAAACTAGAGGAGAAGCGATCTAACATGACCCTAAGGAGTCAGTCCGAGTCCGTCTCTTGACCCGCGAACACCTTCCTCCTTTCGTCCGTAGGAGCTGATATAGCCTCCGTTACAACTGCACCAACAAGATCTTTCATAACTACGTCTGTCTGTTCCATTAATAAACCAGCTAAACTGATAGTGAGTCCTCTGGACCTGTTAGATAATATAGTGGTTTTCTTATTTCAAATTAGAGACCATTAGAGTGTGTGGATGTATATGTGTGTGTGTGTGATATTTTGTATGCAGTATCTTACACTGCGTTTTTAAGTCTATCAGACCGTCCATTTAGATGGACACGAGCCAGTACAGGTAAAATTCTTCCTGCCACTCCAGCTCTGATTAGGCTAGGTAGGTTAAATCGCAGGAACGACCACTAGCCCGCCTGATGGAACCAGCCATCATTGATTGCCCTTCCTAAGGAGATCTCAAGCTCCTCATGTGCACGAGTGACGTCCTTTACATTAAATACAGTTCTGATAAATCACCAAAAGTGTTTACAAAATTGCAATATCTTTTCGTGTGACCTTACATAAGCACTCCAGGATGCAGCTGGCTGCAAGCATCCTGTCACCGACATGCAAGTGGCAAGTGAAAAGCCATCCTCCCCACGAGCCATAGCTGGCCGTACTGACAGTGATTGGGCAACTGCATGTGAAAAGTCTACTGATGTAAACGCCTGGTGGAAATCCAAGAAGCCTTGTCATCAGCTGTCAGAGTGTATGAGCGTTTGCATTCCTTGATCAAATGGATGTTGGTCTGGATAATCTTTAAAAGTTTAGTGAGGCTGCATTGTTAATTATAATATATGTTACTTATTTCCATAATACAAGTATACCAAGCAAGATACAATAATCACTGTTTAGCCAGTAATGTAATAAGCTTCCTAATAAGTGTTTTGGCATCATCTTTTCCTATCTAGCTGGGGCGATAGACCAGGAAAGAGGTTTTCGCTCGGTGCCGCTCTAGGTGGGA
>NC_051389.1:33836314-33841314 GCF_015228065.2 Penaeus monodon
ATATTAAAATGAAAAAAGATTTTTTCGAGTATAAAAAAACCTACTTTTTTAAAATTAAAAATATATGCTCTTTATATATTTGTGTTGAATAAAAAATAAAAAATAAAATAATTTTGTTATATATATATATATATGTATATATATAGTAATATATATTAATTTTAATTAATATATATATTTATTATATATATATGTTTATAATTAAATATATTATATTTTATTATAATTACTGTTTATAATAACTCTATAAATGTATACATACTATGTGTGTTTGAGTGGTATGATATATTCATATTTTAAATACATATTATCCCTACACTGCATTTTAAAAATTTTATTACATATGTGTATGTATGTGGTGGGGGGGGGTGCATGGTGTATTATTATATGTGTTGTTTGGTATATATATATATATTATATTATATTATATATTTTGTGTGTGTGTGTGTGTGTGTGTGTGTGTGTGTGTGGTGTGTGTGTGTGTGTGGGGTGGGTGGGGGTGTGTGGGTGTGTGTGAGTGTGTTTGTGGGTGTTTTGGGATGCCCTTTTTAACAACCGGATTCACGCTCACCCTTGTGCCCGGCGGCACTTCCCCTGCGGCACCGGCGATTTTCTTTTTCCCGCCGTGAGACGGCTCGAGCGGCAGTCGGCCCCGCGCCGCACGGGGTTTGAACTCGAGCCCCGTGCTCTAACACGGGCCAATTTTATATAATATATTAATATTTTTTATATAATATATTTTAAAATTATTATATATTTAATATTTATTATTATATATATATATATAATATATATATATTTATATTTAAAGAGAGAGGAGGAGGAGGAGAGGGGGGTGGTAGGAGGATAATATTTGGAATTCTATACATATATATGCATATGTGTGTTTATTGTGTGGGGTTGAAGGGAAAAAACACCTTCCGTGCTGTTTGGAAAAAAACCCCAATAAAAAAAACTAGAATTATTGAAAAAAAGCTACTTTTTTTTGTATTGGGGGGTTTTTTCCAGTTTTGGGGTTTGTGTAGACGTGGTGTGTATAAAAAAACGCATACACATGTATAGACATATATACGTTCAATATTAAAAAAGTAAATGGATTTAAATAGTACTAGGATATAGAGAAAAATAGATATGCAAATTTTAAGGGGTTTTTGCGTGTATGTGTGGTGTTGTGGGGGGGGGGTATTCATATATATATAAAATATATTAAGATATGTGTTTATTATATATATAATATATATTATATAAAAGGGGTTGTGGGGTGTGTGTGGTGTGTGTTTTGTGTGTGTGTGTGTGGTGTGGTGTGTGTGGTGTATGTATATGTGTGATTATATGTATTTTTGTTAGTGTATATTATATTATATTTATACGTGGTATGTATATTTTATGTGATAAAATGTAATTATAGTATGTTGTGTGTCTGTGTGTGTTTGTGTTTTGGGCATATATGTATATTGTTAATACATAATATATATATAAGCATAATATATATATATATATATATATATTGATTATATACATACAAAACATATAGCCACACAAAAAAACCACACAGACCACACACATAAAATATATAAATATTAACATAATAATACATACACCATACATATTAATTATTAACCATATACAAAAATCATTAATACACACATATACAACACACACACACACACCCCAACCACACCACACAACACACACACACACCACACACACCCCAAATTTTAAAATATTATTATATATATTATATCCCAAAATTACATAAATTTTTTTAAAAATTTATGTACTACCCCCCCACCCACACCCACACATAACGAAAAACACACTTAGTATTTGCATATTTTATTCGTATATATATGTATCTTTTTTATATATCCTTTCTTTTCAATATTTAAAACGTATAATGTCTATACTGTGTATGCGTTTGTGTTCACAACATCTCAAAAACCACACAGGGGAAAAAAACCCCCACAATCAAAAAAAACTGTAGTTTATTTTAAATAATTCTAGTTTTTTTTATTGGGGTTTTTCTTCCATAGTATCAGCAGGGAAAGGTTTTTTTCCATTCCACCAAAACCATATTACACACATTATGCAATATATGTATAGATATCCATATATATTATCTCTCTTACCCCCCCTCTCTTCTCTCTCTCTCTCTCCTCTCTATTTTATATATATATAATTATATATTAAATTTTAAATAAAATATATATTATGCATAATTAAAATTTATAATAATATATAATATATATATATATAAAATTTTCTATTATATATTGGCCCAGTAGTTGGCACTGGACTCGAGTTCAATTCCCCTTGCGGCAGTGGGGCTCGACTGCTCGCTCGGCCGATCCCCCGGCGGGAAAACGAATATCCCCGGGGGGCCGAGGGAAGTCGCCGCCGTGGCAAAAGGAAGACGTAAATCGCGGTGTTAAAAAGGGCATCCATACACCCCAAAAACCCCTCACACACACCCACACACCCACACACCCACCCCACACACACCCCAAAAACACACCACACACAACAACACACACAACCACACACATATTATAAATTATAATATAATATATATAATCACACCCACCTATCAACAACACAATGCCCCCCCCCCCAACAATACATACACATTTATATATATTTTTAAATGCTGTGTAGTATTATATTTTTTTTAAAAAAATGATTTTCTTACTCCCCTCAAACACACATAGTATGTATACTTGATAGATGTATATATATAAACATTATATATATAATATATATATATATATTATATATATATATATCCCTTAATTATATACATATATATATATATATAATATATTAATATTATATACTATATTTACATAATAATAATTATCATATATATATATTTATTTTTTATTTATTTTTTCACCACAATATATAAATGCTTTTTTTTTCAATTTTAAGAAATGTGGGTTTTTTTTGTATACTCAAAATTTATTTTTTGGCTTTTTACTATACTGGATAGTTTTTTTTTTACATTTTTTGCAATGATGTTTGTTTTCGTCAATGAGGTTATGCATTTTGTAATATGCATATCTTCATGTTAGTGTGGAATGAATCAATCAATGGAGCTCGACCTGTTACAGTTATAATTCGTGTCAAGTTACCGATTGATGGTGTGGTTACACTTTGTGACGAAAAAAACAGAACCGGTGGGTCAATGAGTGGTGTATTGATGAGAACATGGGGTTGGTGCACGAAGAACGATAGGATAGTTGTCTCAATGAACCAGTACCACTTTACAATGCATACTGTTCTTGAGATATGCCAGGTGTCGGATACTACGTTTCTGTCACCCCAAAAAGTAAAGTAACTTTTACACATAATGATTATTACTAAAAGTTACGCAATCTGAACTGCAGTCATAAAGGTACTCAAGCAGTATCTATCTCTTTCACTAGTTAATAAAGAATAAAACATACTTAACACATGAATTAAACTACAAGGGAAAAGAAGGTAACATAAATGTAAAGTCCAGAACAAGCATCGCAAATATTAGTAAATCTTTTATCATGCCAGTTCTGGCAAGAACGTCTTGCCGGAAGTTCAATGGCAAGACTTTTATTGATCAACATTTCTAGGAATGGGCAGTTTATGAGATTGTTAACTGAACATACATAAGACTGCACTAGAATGGTGAAAATATAGTATACGTAAATGAATCAGTCACTGGACAGGAATGACTTATAGCGAAAAAAAAAAAAAATCTAAACACATTTTCCATTCTCGTACAAGCCTTGCCTGACAGACGTATGAGTAAGTTTCAATTGCCAGAATGCATTAATAAGAAGGCATCATTTGTCAAAGAGACCTATGCTTTATGTGTTATTATCTGATTTTCTTCAAGAATATTACGAATTCTTGAAATATTAGTGCACTATACATTATTACATAATGTTAAAGTACAACAACTTCGGCTCCCAGGTGCGCATGCGGACTCGGGGAGCGGGGCCGTATGAAGCACGTGGAAGACAGCGGGTCGAGTTGAGTTTGGACTGTGCTGGGGACACATTGTGCAAGTGAATGGATTTCGTGCAGGTATCTTAAGAATTTTTATTACAAGAGGAAACGGAGAAAAGTGGCCGTGAGTATTCTAAGGACAAGAAAAAGAAAGAAAGAAAGAAAAAAAAAATTCGTAGGAAGAAATTTATAATAAATGCATACCCATATAATAGTCACCTACATAAACAGACACACTCATCTACAGACACACTCAAGTCACCCACACGCACTCACACCCACACGCACTCACACCCACTCGCACACACACATGCACACACACACATGCACACACACATGCACACACACATGCACACACACACACGCACACACGCACACACACACACCCCATGCACACACACACCCATGCACACACACACCCATGCACACACACACCCATGCACACACACACCCATGCACACACACACACCCACACACACACACACACACACCCAAGCCACACACGCACACACACATGCACACGCACACACACATGCACACGCACACACACATGCACACGCACACACACATGCACACACACATGCACACACATGCACACACACACACACACATGCACACACATATGCACACATATGCACACACATATGCACACACATATGCACAAACATATGCACACACACACACACACACACACACACACACACACACACACACACACGTGCGCGCGCGCGCACATACACACACACTCGCACACACACACACACACACACACACGCACGCACGCACGAGCACACCCACACCCCCACCCCCACCCCCACCCCCACCCCCACACACCCCCACCCCCACCCCCCACACCCACACCCCCCACCCCACACCCCCACACCCCCACACCCACACCAACACCCACACATATATTATAGTCTATAATTATTATACAGAATATAGAATAGGGAGATGGTGTGATGTTTACAGAAATCAATACCCCTATAGTGCTTGTACTTATCTGTTACGGGGAC
>NC_051389.1:33846358-33861358 GCF_015228065.2 Penaeus monodon
TAATTTTTACTTAATTTTTTTTTTTTTCTTGGATGCATTTACGTGTCCTTGTTCTCTATGGTTTTATAAATAAAAACACAGGACCTTTAGTTTTTTAAAAAAAAAAACCCAAAACCGAAATGGATGGTTTTGATTATGCTCGGTCTTTTTTGTCGCCGGGATGCTTCCCCGCTGCCCCCGATGTTCCCCGCTGCCACCGAGGGGGATGCTTCCCGCGCCACCGAGGGGATGCTTCCCGCTTCCACCGGGGCGGCCAGGACCCCATCGTACAGAATGGCTATGGCGAAGGGCAAACAGCAACCTCATACACGATAGTAAAAATTTAAAAATGCTATTTAATTAATGAATCTTTTTGTCTTGTTCTTTTGCTTATGATAATATGACATGGAATTTTAAAGCATTAATGTACCCCTTCAACTCTACTACTATTTTTAAAAATAAGATAAAAATCATCATGATAATATAAACAAAATAACCAATAATAACAAATGAAAAAATGATATGAAAATTTTATGGAACATTTTTTATGATCATATTTTTATTATCTTATCATGAAATGTAATAACAAAAACAAAAATAAACAAGAATAATTGAAAAAGCATGGTGGCCGCAGCCCAAAAGGAAAGACTAATGACATAGAAAAAAATATCATTTTTATTTTTGTTCTTTTATCATTTGATTGTCATCATCTAATTCAAAAATTAAATAAAAATTTTTTTCTCATTATTATGTCTTGTATTTTG
Organism: Penaeus monodon; assembly: GCF_015228065.2. Lineage (NCBI taxonomy): Eukaryota > Metazoa > Arthropoda > Malacostraca > Decapoda > Penaeidae > Penaeus > Penaeus monodon. The sequence goes on from NC_051389.1 coordinate 33,847,102, forward strand.
ATTTTATTTTTATCACTTTTGATTTTTACTAATTAAAACCCTTAAAAATTTTCGGGTAAAATTTTTTTTTTTTTATTTTTTTTTTTATGATTGTCATTATTACATTTTTAATGAAAATAATAAAATGATAAATATCAATGATGAAAGATAATGATAAAAATTTTAAAAAAATTTTATAGATAATAATGTACTACACTACACTCATTCTTCTTTTCTTTTGCTTTGCCATTATTATTGTTTTTTTGATTTTTATCATTATCACCATTATATTATTCTAATTTTGTTATTAAATTTTTATTTCATTATTGTTACTTTATCATTTTATTATTATTACATCACTTTATTATCACAAGTACAGAATAAAATGAAAAAAAAAAAAACAATGGGCCGCGGTGGCCGGGGGTAGACGTCGGACCCCCAAGCTGTCCGAGGGCCCATCTGAGTTGGGGGTTCGAGTCCCGACCGGGCATTTTTCCCGGGGCAAGGAACCCCTCGATTGCCCCTTGCCACGGGGGCCAAGCCACCCCAAAGTCAGGCCCGTCCCAAACCGGATAAATAGAGATGGTGACTCATAAAAAAAAAAAAAAAAAACGGGCGGAAGGCTAGGGCAACCCCCGCTCTAAATTGCCAAAAAAATCATGAAACCCATGATCCCCAACGTCCTTGTGGAAAGGGGGCCCTTTAAAAAAAAAAAAAAAAAAAAAAAGAACAATATCATTAAACTAAACTATCAATCTACAAATATAATTATTATATATTTATATATTATATTTATATATATATATATATATTTTTATTTATTTATTTTTTTTTTATTTATTTTTCCCCACACGCACACACACACACACGCACCCCGAATATATATTATTTTATAATAAAATTATAATAATATATATAAATATATATAAAATAATATTTTAATATATTATTATTTATATATATATATAATATATATACATTTTAAAACCAAAGCTCCATTTTCATCATCAACTCATATCGGGGGCTAACGCCGCCCGGGGGGCAGGGCCCACATCCCCCCTTTCGTTTCAACCACAGGATCCCTAAGGGAGTCCCCATCACCCCCCGCCCTCCTAACTCCTTGGGGGCGGGTTCTCGAGCTGCCCCCCCCTGACTTCCCTCGTTGTGCCAGGGGGCCTCCTCCCCCGGTTTTATCTCACATATAGACACCGATGGGGGGGTTTCCCAAAGGGGAACGGCTATACCTGATTCGTTTGGATTATGCAAGTAACAGTACCATGCCATTCACATTGCCGCATTTGGACCAGGGCCCTCCCAAACTGTGCACCATATCCGGCAAAGAGATTTTGTTAAAAAAAGTCAAAAGATGAGACCCAAATCATGGCGTCCAGGTGTCACATCCAAACAGCAAAACTGGAATATCAAGGCCTTAAAGCGATAGTTTGGCCCTTCTGCATGGGCCCAAACATTTCTATATACTCTTACCTTTGGTCGTTCATGGCTCCGTTACAACCAATCCGTCTACGGACTTTTTGGTCTACAGCCCCGACATGAACTACACCAGAGGTATGTAAAGCTCTCTGTATTTAAACATCCTCCCCGAAAGCATGGTCGCGAAGGTTTTCCCCAAAAAAACCCCCCAAAGTTTTGGGTTTTGGGTCCACAAACCCTCTGGGCCAAAGGTTCGCCTCATGAAAATGCATCAAAGCCGCAACCAGTGACTCCGGATAGAAACATCATGGGAAAATTCAAGCCCCCAGAAAAAATCAGACAGGTTCCATAATTATCGAAACTAGTTTTGGGTCATTGTGGATTTCATCATACTAAAGGGGGCTAACGCCGAGGGGGCGCAGGGCCGCCCCACCCTTCGCTTCCACCAGAGGATCCCTCGGGCGAGTTCCAGGCGGCCCCACCCCCCATCCAAATTTCCTCGCACGGGTCCCGAGCTGCCCAAGCCATGATTTCCAGACGTCCCCGGGGTCTACTCCACCCGGGTTTGTCTGCAAGAGACAACCGAGGGGCGGGGTTTCCCCATAGGGGAGGGAGCTAGGGGGCCTTTAAGCCTAGTTGGCGATCCCGATTTATGCAAGTAACGGGCAGGGGGCCGTCTCAGGTGAAACCGCCGGTTGGCAGGGCCCTCCCAACTTCCCCGGACCCGGGCAAAGGGGACTTGTTAAAAAGGCATAAAGGCGAGACTCCAAGCATGTAGTGTCCAGGTTTCGTTTCCCAAGAGAAAAACGGGAAGTATCAGGCCTTGAAAAACCCCTTTGGCCCTTCTGCATGGGTACCGACATCCCCAAACCCTTGTTGATCGATTCAGGGGCCCCTGTTCCAGACCACCGCTCTGACTTCCTGGTCGCAACCCAGAGTTGGACTACCTCCCAAGGGTATGAAAACTTCTTTATTTAATCCTCGCTGAAAGCAGGACACTGAACCGTTCCCCCAACACCCCCCAAAGTCGTGAATTTTGGTTTTGGGCCGGGCCCCTCGGGCCTAGGGTTTTCACCTATTTAAATGCATCAGACCCGCCACAATGACTCCAAGGGACTCAATAGGAGGCAATCGTGGGCAAAGTAAAGGCCCGGGGCCCCTTAATTTGCCTGTGTTGCTCCCACTGACTTTGCTAGTACCCTTTGCCCATTATCCACCCCATACAAGTGTTGAAAGTGTGGGGGAAAGGCACACCTTTGCCTCCCCCCTAAATTAACGGGGAAGAATTCGACTACCCCCCCCACTTTACACATTTTCATTCCCAGTATGAGGTTGCTATCACCCCAAAAACTGTTGGGAACCTCGAGCCTCAGATCTCCCATACGTTTCCCTGCCCCGGGAAAAACCCTTTTTGGGGCGATGTGGCTGCAAGAACCCACCCCAACTCCGACGCGTTCCACAATTTACTCAAAGGGCCTATTTAAGGGGTTTTGGGGACTTGCCAGGAGTAAATCCAGACTGCCCCGGGTCTCTTTTTCCTCGTAGGGGTTTGGGGACCCTTTTCAGAAGTTTTGGGGCGGAACCTTCCCTGGTATGTGAGCAGGTAATGCCACGGCTTTGCAAAAGTCCCCATCGACCCCCTTTTTCCCCTTTCCAGAGAGGGATGCCCACGCCCTCAGCGGGTAAAGGGGGAATGGTACCAGCTCCCAAAATGGCAGTCAGGACTGTACACCCCTGCCATAGGTTCCCCCCTCCTTTAGCATTCAGCGGGGGAATCCCCTATGCCTGCAGCTTTCCCACTCTTCCTTGGAAATCGCCAACCTCTGTTGGGGAGGGGTTTCCTCGCGGGGGGTTGGGGGCCGGCACAGGCACTGCAACATCGCTTGCCCCAAAGCTAATGTTGGAGGGTCCCCGGGTACAACGTTCAAAATACTCACCCAAAAGTTCCAACCCCAACATGACTGAGATATTGTCACCGAAAGGGCTGCTCATCGTGAGGGGGCTTAGGGTTCATTTTTTCCGGGGGTTTGGTAGGCGGGCAAAAGGTCTTTTCCAGAAAGGGCCCCTTCGACCTCCTCAGCAAGTTCCTGATGGACTGTTCCTTGTCCCTTCTCAGCATTCCGAGCCCTCCACCATGGAACGCGCAAGCTTGATTCCCATTCAGCCCGGGCCCTTCGACACCTTTGTGGGGCCCCTAATGTCTCCGGGAATGGGATTTGCTTGTCCTTGCTGTTTGAGTGTTATGCGCTTTAAGGCTCCCCAGGAACTGGGGCCATCGTTGTGGTTTTTTGTGAATGTCAAGAGCCGTGGCGAACCCACGGGCACACTCCTCCCCCCGTCTGTCCAAGGAAACCCTTTTGGGTGGCCCCTGGAGGGGGGGGATTTTTTAAAGGGGCCCCAGGGTAGCCCCAAGCCTAGGGCGGTGCCACGAACCCACTCCGGGAAACCCTGCATTCTGAAAGGGTCCTCCATCGCGTTGACAAGATTTTGGGGCGATTCCTTTGGGCCCCATTACCCCATGCGTCCAAAACCGCGATGCGGGGTTTGGGGGGCTGGTACCCGAGCCAGAGACCCCATTTTCTGGGACTAGCAAAGTCCCGGGGAAAGGAGGTATTCTCGCTGTGGGATCACTCCCGACCATGGGGGGCCGACGACATCTCGTGCCAGCTCGGGCCGCCGGATACTGCTCGAAGTCGCCGAAATGCAAATGTCTCGCCGGGGGCAATCGTCTGCCACAGATGCGTTTGGCGTAGAACGCCTCTTTCACATCGGTTTTTTTAAAAAAACCTCGTAAGCGTTACACAATAAGAACAGAAACCAAAGCATGCTTCAGTCTCAAAGCTGATCGCTCATCAAACCGGTTCCCTTACTACGCGGCTGAAGCGACTGGAAGGCTAGGCTACACCCTGGAGGTGGGGCCATCGTCGGGCCCGACAAGTGGGGGTAAAAACCCCCCCTGATCTCCGCTACCCGGTTTTTTCCACCTTGAGAGGGGAGCCACCCCAACTCCCCGTCGCTTCAAATTCCCGCGATAGCAGAGGTAAACCCCTCTCCCGCCCAAGGGCCGGATGTTCCAACGCCTACCCGGAAAAACACGCCTGAGGTTAAGCCCCGTGTCACTCCGGGTGCACCCCCCCCCGCCAAACAGCCCAAATAAAGGGGTCGGAGGCTGGGGACCCCCTATTTTACCGTGGGGTTCCCGAGGGCTTTTCCCCCACAGCTTCATGGTGGTTTGGGTGCCGGGGCGCAGGCGGGACGAGTAACTCCCGTTCCAATCCTGCACCCCCCCATTTGCCCTCCAGCGGGGGCCCACAGCCCGCCTTTCTTGCTGGGTGGGGGGACAACACCCCTCCCCCCAGCATTTCCTTTAAAGGGGCTTCCAAGGGTCATTTTGGGGGGAGGAGGACTGGCAAGGCCCCCTCCCCCAGCCCCCCTTACCCCCGGGGGGGCTAGGGGGGAGGGGTTTTGGGACGAACCCAAACGTGTCCCCACGCCGGTGGGCCAACTCCCCTACCTCGGGGGCCCCCTGCTGCTGGGCCCCAAGATTTTTGCCCGGGGCGCAAGTCCCAGTTACCCATGGGGGGCCACGAAGGGACTGCAGAAGTCTTGATGATGGAGAGGCTGGAACTGGCAGGGGGACTTTTGGGAAAACTGCTCCCTTTTCGCCTGGGGTAGCCCGGGTGGGGCGCAAGCGAGAAAGGGTGCAAAACTTAACACTATAGGGGTACCACCCCCGCTTCACATACCATGCCGTGAAGCACCCACCAGGATAAATCCAAATGCTCACTCTGATATCAGTGGTGGTTTCTGATCTTCAGAAAATGTGGGCGAGAAATTTGCCCGGTATGCTGAGTAGTTAAGCTGAACTTCTAAAGGCGGGGGGGAAAATATGGTCGGGGTACAACGTCCGACTGCCATCCCATCTGGACCATTGGAAAACGCCACCTAGCCTCCGTTAGGGCGGGGTTTTTCGTGATGGGTGGGGTCGGCACAGGTATTGTGGCATCACTTTCTCCAAACTAATGTTTGGGGGTCTGCCCGGGACAAATCTCAAAAAACTCAGCCTAATGTTTCCCAACCCCAAATGTCTGAGAGACCGTCCCCCCATGATCGGCTGCTCCGTGAGGGGGGTTAGATTTAGTTTTTCAGGCCCTTGGGGAGCAGGGGGAGGCTTTTTTCCCAAGAAAAGGCCTTCAACCCCCTCAGAAATTTTGAGAACTGTTTTCCTTTTCCCTTTCAGATACTAGCCTACACACCATGGGGCGATGCAAGACTTGTTTACCTTCAGCCAACCAAACGACCACTTAAATGGCCCCTAATGTCTCCAGGGAGATGGAATTCTGCCGCCCTCGGGGATATGCCATAACTCCTGGGCTACTTCAGTGTTCGTCTTAAAACCCCCCCAGAGCCCTGGGGCCGTCTTGTCATTTTGTGAATCGGTCAGAGATTCCCTGGGGCCACGGGGACCTCCTCCTCCCTTTAAACCCCCCAATGAACATTAGAGTGGCCACTGGGGGGGATGGGGGTTTTTTAAGTGGCCCCTATGGAGTCCACCAGCCCCCTGGTCGGGTTTTCTCTTTTCGGAGGAGGAGTAGGCCTGAAGGACGACCCCGGGGTCATGGCTTTGGGTAGCTCGACGAAACCCGCTGAGGGAAATTTGAAATTGGGGTGGGCCGCCTGGAGACTTGCCTCGAGGGATCTTTGTAGCTGGAAGGAAGGGTGGGTGCGGCCCGCGCCCCAGGCGGCGTTAACCCCTTGATTATGAGATGAGAACATTAATATTATATATATATATTATATTTATATAATATATATATAATATATATATAGTATATTAACTTAATTTTATATATGTATATATTTTTATATATACAAAATACTTATAATTTTGGGTGTTGTTATAAATAACTACTACTTATTTTGTATATATATATTTATATATTAATATTTAAATTTTTAAAATATATATATATATATTAACTATATATACACAAAATATTTGTATGTGTTTATTAATACACCACACCCGTTAAATGTATTATTATTATAAAAATATAATATACGTTATATATCAATATAATTTTTTATATATATTATATATAAATTTATATTATATACTTATAATATATATATATAAATATTTTATTATATATATATTAAAATTATTATTTAAATTTTATATTGCTTCATCTCATATCATCAAGGGGGTTTAACGCCAAACATTGGTCTGCAAAAATTTCTTTTTCTCCCAATATTCTTCTCAATGTGAGGTTTCATAAGATGCAACAAGTCATAATGAAAACACTTCCATGTTCGAAATTTGTAAAACCAGCGACTGTCTTCCAGTGCCTGTTCCTTCACTGGCATAATTATGGCACTCAGGTCTTTTTTTTTCCATACCTTAACCCATGATCACAGTTAAAAGCCACAATACACAAAACTACGGCGAAATAAGGGAAACATTCCTTGTGGTCCGTGCTACCGTGGAACCGATCCTTGGGTTGGCACGGAGGCTCCTTCTGCAATTGAAACACTACGTCTGGCAGGGTGGACGGAGATGGGTCGGGGACCGCGCGTAAAGAAAACCAGTTGAACCACGCCTTAAGAAGGCCTAAGTAAAAGAGTAAGAAAGCTGGAAGAAAAGGCCACCGGAACCTCCTCTTCGAGGTGCAGGACTAGAGCTCTCTCTCTGATGTGATACAGCCTTTGGGTGGCTGTTTCACTGGAAAGGGTGGAAGAGAGGGTTCCAAAGAATGATGCCTATCTTGTAGGTGGAAGGGTATCGCCTCTGGTCTCTCCCCAGGGGTTCACATCTACCCATGTGTCTGCCGTGCGTGGAATCCCTATGCGCTGTGGCGATGGGAGTCCTGGAGGTTGAGCGATGCCGTGTATGAGTACGTCCTGCGGCTAGTAACACGACTCTTTGGTCCCTTATTCCAGCAAGACAGGTGGTCTCATCTTGGCCCGGTCAGATCAATTTGGCTGATCTCCTTCAGGAGGCTAGGGTCAAGCAGTCAATGTCGCCATTGGCACTCACACTGGTCCCGTAAGTGGCGGTACAACGGCCATTGGTTGCGTATATCCTCTCACCACCCCTGTGGCTGTTAGACATTAGTCCTAACATACAGCTTCCCCTTTTTGGACTCGGTTGTGGGTGGGGGCGTGAGAGGATGAGATAACTGTTTATTTTATGGCAAGCATTTCAAACCTCCCACAACAAAGAGATACAAATGATGACGATCTGTGCAAGGCCCAGACTACGGCAGTCACTCTGAAACCATGCATGGCTTCTATTGGCAAGAGAAAATGCAAAGCACAGGTTGAGTCTGTGAGACCTGCTGCTAAAATGGACACATCAGCCAAAAACATGTCTGTCCATGAGATTGTCCAGCAGATTGACTCTCGTGAAAGCTTCTCCAGGCCAGCAGGTATATCAGGGACAGCTCTGTGTAACCCTCAGTCGTCAGTCGTCCTCCCTGACCGAGATGGGAGCATAAGTTGAACCAGCCGAAGCAGCTACTGCTCTCACAAGCGCAGCCCAGAATTTAAACCGAAAAGGGCAGCCCGAAAAGACCCAGGCCGGAGACAGACTCTGAGGGTGAGTCTGAAACCCCTAGGAGTTTCAAACAGTTTAAGGTTCCCTCTAAACCTAAAGGCTTCGACAATGCCAACTAACTGGTAAGAACATTGGAGATGCAGAGAAAAATCTGGTTGACAATCCGGGTTGCCAGAGACCAGGGCATAATTATCATGCCCAAAGACCAAGCCACCCTGAATTTCCTGCAAGAAACCAAGGAGCTTAATGATGGGAGGAAAGTGTGTCTCTCGCCACTGAATCAGTGACAGGAGAGTCAAGATGGTGCTACTTGGCTTCTTACTATCATATGATGTGGATGTGATCACATCACACCCACAGGTCATGGACTCTTCCCAATTGTGGGAAAGGGAAGAGCCCAACCAGGCAAATCCTGGTGACCTTGAAAAGAGCCCCAATCACTGCCCTTGATCTGGGCAACTGGGGCTCCTACAGCCTAAGAACATATGTACCAGAGCCACTTCGGTGCTTTAAGTGCCAAAGATACAGTCACCACCAATATAGCTGCAAGACTAAGGCTAAATGTGGTGTCTGTAGCAAGGCACACAACATTGAGATGTGCCTTAAGGTCCACAAAGAAGGCCAAAGGGAGACAAAAGCCAAATGTCCCAACTGTGCCAAGGGGCATCACGCCTGGAGCATAGCTTGCTCTGCCAGGAAAGAGGCAGCCCTCAGTTGACAAGAGGTTGCTAAAAAGCGATCAGACTTTGTTTCTGCTCCCCCAGGCACCAATGTCTGGGGACAGAAGAAAAGGGAAAAGACTTCCCGACCGCCTAAGAGGAAGGAAGCCCACCACAGCCGACACCGGATATCTCCAATAAAAAGGAGTTTCCCACCATTTCTAAAATGCAGAAAAAGAACCACAGGAATAAAGGTTCAAAGAACACTGCAAAACCCAAGAGACGATAATCTCCTCTTGGGTGAGGAAGACATGACTCAACTGCTGACTGCTGTAGTCAACAGCTTTCGAGTGAGGAGGCAAAGAAGGTAGTCATGGTCGCCATGACGGCAATGACCCAGACTGTCGCAGTCCTGAAAAGGAAGCTGAACAGAGCCAAAGCAGCCCCACCCTCACCCCAGGACGAGGCTCCCCTCCCCACCCCAACCCTGGCCATGCCTTCACAGGCAGAGCCAGAACAGGCTGAATCTGTGCAGCCAGTGCCAGAGCAAGCTGACCTTATGCAGGTAAAGGCAGTAAAGAGAAAAGGTGCACAGATAAAGCCTTAAGTGAGAAAAGCCAAACTCACAAAAGTCAGAGCTACCAAAGGCTCTCCACCTCCCAGTGGACCCACGGTTAGCCTGACAACAGATGAAGATCCCTCAACCAGCGAGGACTTCACAATGAAGTTGTCAGACTCTGACTCTGAAGCCGAATATAAAGACGTCTCTGGTGTAACTATAACCAAGTAACATCATGAAACACAATCTAAGCATACTACAGTCGAACATCTATGGCTTCAATACAAATAATGCCTTCCTCCACGCAATAGTGCAATCAAGAAACATTGGCATTGTCATGCTCCAGGAGACATTATAGAGGGGACTGTTCATTTCTTAGGCTATCATGTCTTCATCCTGGTCAGAGCAACAATCCCTTGTTCCGCAATAGCCGATGCACCGCACTGTGGAGACGATGTTAAATCTCTTCCTGTTGAGATTCACCTGGCTGGGGACCCCCTAAAGCTGTGCCAGGCTGTAGGGGCTTAACCGTCAACCATGTGTGTGCTACTGCAGCACAAGCCTGAGTGATCATAAGGGGAGACCACCCTCTCCTGGCTCCCTGCAGGGCACCGGATACGGCAGGCCATCAAATAGCCAATGTGAGTCCTCTTGCTGTTTAGGAGAGTCTGATCCAGAAGGGAATCAGAGGAAAGCTCCTGGCTTAGATAGGTGACTATTTCAGGAACAGAACAGCCAAAGTGAGATTCCAAGGTCACCTATCACAGCACATGACACTAGAAAATGAGTGGTGTCCTCATTCCAGTCCTTTTCAATACCTTAATGTCCTGCACCCTCAACATACAGCTCCTAGTGGGGTGCAAGATCATGTCCTATGCAGACGACCTTACAATCATCTCCACTGGAGCACACTGCCTAAGTAAAGCCCAGCGCTCTCTGGACCTTGTATCTGAGGAGTGCTGTAGGACAGGACTAAAGATTTCTGCAGCCAAATCCAAAACCATAGCTCTGAGACTAAATGTTCAAGGCACAAGTCTGAGAATCCAGGGAATGGACTCTCCTTTAAAAAGGAGGTCCTGTACTTGGTTGACCGAACCAAAGCAAGACTGTCTGTCATGAGAGCAATGTCCGGGAGACATATAGGAGCTAGACATAGAGTACTAAGATCATTCTATGTACATGCCATCCGTCCCATTGTGAGCTATGTTTCTGTCTCCCTGACTGTCGCAAAGCCAAGATTAAGAGAAAAATTGGGAACTGTTCAAAATAAAGCTGCCAGGATCCTTCTGGGTGTCCGAAGGTGGACGAAGGCCCTCAACCTCCTCAAGGAGATAAATCTTCTCCCCTGGAATTACGAATTGACCTAATGGCAGCTCAGTTCTTTTCAAAGGTCATCCAAGCTCCCAGGAACACATGAGACAAAAAATACTCAGATGCCTAGAACAAGACCACGAGCTGTTTGCAAACAACTCCTGGCTGTCTCACACAGCCAGGGTGTTGATACACTATCAGCTCAAAGAACAACTACTTGCCAAGGGCATGGACTCCCCCCACCCTAATTTTGTTGAAGCCGCCGTGGGCACAAACCTTAATCGAGTTCTCTGTTATGAACTTGTCAAGGAGAAAGAAACAATAAACCATGCCTAGTCTAAAGGCAGAAACTGAGAGGGTCATTGCAACCATCACTCCTCCGGGTAGTAGAACCTACTTCATGGATGGATCAGTCGATCTCTTATACCACACTGCAGGCGCCGGCTTCGCAGCAAGGGACACCACACAATCCATGAGGGTAACAGACAACGCCTCCTAGCTACAGGCAGAGACAGTTGCGATCATGGGAGCCCTAGCCCACGTGTCCCTGAGGGAAGGAAACGTGGCCACACATACAGACTAAGGGCAGCCATTGACTGTCTACAGCAAAGCTTACCCAAAGACAACATCTACCTTCTGACCACTGCCCTCACCATAGCACAGAGGATTCTTGCTTAGGGTAGAAGGATAATCATAAACTGGGTCCTTAGCCACATAGGCATCAGAGGGAATGAGCTTGCTGACAGAATAGCTGAAAAAGGAGCCCCCATATCCCATGATCATAAAACTGAGCTGAAAAATCGTAAGACAGAAGTGTAATGCCACAGCTCGTGCCTTTCTCCTGCAGCTCCACAGAGAGAAAACGAGATCGCCCCCCTCGGCCAGATGGTACTCAGACGCCACAGGCTATGAGTCACTGGCATTCTCTGAAGCAAAATAGACATCCATAAATAGCTGACACAGGCCAGGCCATATGTACGAAGGCTCGGGCGAAGCCAGAACTTCGCAAATCTCAAATGAATGGAAGAAAAGGGAGTTGAACTGTGCAGTTCGGTAACCTCGCTATTCCTCAGCTGTGACCCAAGAATCTTGTGGTGTTTTACTACAGAAAATTGTTAAGTATATAAATATCGTATTTGCATCGAAACTATTGATGGTGTTCCATATTATATTATTAAAATTACGGATAATTATTCATGGTGTTTCTGTGATGGTTTGAGGTAATTTTGTGTGTGTACATAAAGTGTTGGTAATGGGTTGACCTTGATAAAAAAAATAAACATTACATCCTTTTAATGCATTTCCATGAAAGTAATACAAAACACAAGAAAGAAATATAAAATAAACCAAGTGAATCTCTATACAATTCTAATATCTGACTAAACTAAGTGAATATATATATAACTCTAATATCTGACTAAAATAAACTAAACATACGTAAACTATATATAATTCTGATTCATAAATCAAATAATCTATACTCCTAGAACCTGAAAACTATATGAAATATCATAATGCATGAAAATAACGCCTAATGCATCAAACTTTATTATGGACTTGTAGTTACATCATTCTCCTAGACTAAGACTAAGTCTCGTCAATCTACTACATCCGTAATGTATATATACATATATACATATACATATACATATACATATATACACAATATGCACATCCTATATATATATGTATATATGTGTATATATATATATATATATATATATATATATATATATATATATATATATATATAGAGAGAGAGAGAGAGGGAGAGAGAGAGAGAGAGAGAGAGAGAAAATAGAAAGGGAGAGAGAGAGATAGACAGATATATAGATATATGAAGAGAGAGAGAAAGAGAGAGAGGGAGAGAGATCAATCGCATGGACGCAATGTTTCTTGATTCATAACTTCTGTTATTTCCAGTTAATTGACCTTAACTCTATGTGATTGTTTGTGTACTTACTTATAAGTACACCAGTATATTTAGTATTTATTAAAATGCAGTTCGTGTTACCCTTCTTTGTTTAACCCCAGTAAAAACATGGGCTTTTTCTCCAACCACTGGTCTGCCATAACGACTGGTTGACTGACATCGCTCGCTGTGGCAGTATAGGTTTTTCATTCATTTCTCTGAATTTTTCTTGTGTGTGTGTGATATCCATTAATCAGCGGAATCTGTCCAGGACATGACCTCACTTCGGGAACAACAGCAAACGCTCCGGAGGGGGTAAGCCCACGGAAAAACATATGTGAAACAACGCCTTAAGCAAACTAGAGGAGAAGCGATCTAACATGACCCTAAGGAGTCAGTCCGAGTCCGTCTCTTGACCAGCGAACACCTTCCTCCTTTCGTCCGTAGGAGCTGATATAGCCTCCGTTACGACTGCACCAACAAGATCTTTCATAACTACGTCTGTCTGTTCTATTAATAAACCAGCTAAACTGATAGTGAGTCCTCTGGACCTGTTAGATAATATAGTGGTTTTCTTATTTCAAATTAGAGACCATTAGAGTGTGTGGATGTATATGTGTGTGTGTGTGATATTTTGTATGCAGTATCTTACACTGCGTTTTTAAGTCTATCAGACCGTCCATTTAGATGGACACGAGCCAGTACAGGTAAAATTCTTCCTGCCACTCCAGCTCTGATTAGGCTAGGTAGGTTAAATCGCAGGAACGACCACTAGCCCGCCTGATGGAACCAGCCATCATTGATTGCCCTTCCTAAGGAGATCTCAAGCTCCTCATGTGCACGAGTGACGTCCTTTACATTAAATACAGTTCTGATAAATCTGTGTCACCAAAAGTGTTTACAAAATTGCAATATCTTTTCGTGTGACCTTACATAAGCACTCCAGGATGCAGCTGGCTGCAAGCATCCTGTCACCGACATGCAAGTGGCAAGTGAAAAGCCATCCTCTCCCCACGAGCCATAGCTGGCCGTACTGACAGTGATTGGGCAACTGCATGTGAAAAGTCTACTGATGTAAACGCCTGGTGGAACTCCAAGAAGCCTTGTCATCAGCTGTCAGAGTGTATGAGTGTTTGCATTCCTTGATCAAATGGATGTTGGTCTGGATAATCTTTAAAAGTTTAGTGAGGCTGCATTGTTAATTATAATATATGTTACTTATTTCCATAATACAAGTATACCAAGCAAGATACAATAATCACCGTTTAGCCAGTAATATAATAAGCTTCCTAATAATTGTTTTGGCATCATCTTTTCCTATCTAGCTGGGGCGATAGACCAGGAAAGAGGTTTTCGCTCGGTGCCGCTCTAGGTGGGATTTTCATCTCTGATCCCTTCACAGCTGGGGAAGTTTTCCACTTTGCAAAGGGATCCCTGAACAGAAAAGACTAGTGTGACTGGCCCTTTCCTCCTCCACCAGTGTAGTCATACCCAACTCTGGCTATCTCAGAACCAGAAATTCCCTTAGTAACTCACCCAGGTGACAGGACAAGCTTGTTATCCTAATTGCTAATGTGATAGGATTTAAAACGAATATAAGAGTATAGGATAAAGGACATCGTGATGAATCTGTCGCGAAAACCTTCGAGGAAATTTTCGTTATACTCACTATCAAAGACATGACAGAAAAGGAACGCAAGATGAGGGATTGCAGTTTAATACAAAGAAGGACTTCATATCCAGCCGCTCCTTGTACAGATTCCATACTGGATGGAAGTAATGTCTTTTAGCTATTTTAAAAGACATCCCTCCTGCTCTGCGCAGTTTGCCGACCTCAGTGGCAATTACCT
>NC_051389.1:33873858-33883524 GCF_015228065.2 Penaeus monodon
TTTAAATGATTCTTGTCTGGGTTCTCTATATAGCTGGCATTCAGTAAGAAGTGAAATTTGATTTCTCCACTGTTACAGTACATACATTTTCGTTTCTGAGTTTTTATGCCTTCCTGTTTCTATTCTGAGTTGTAAGATTCCTGTATATATAGATCTAAATTCTGAGTATACATCTAGAACTTATAGAAAGGTTTCTTGTTATATATAATTCAGACTGGTATGAAGTTTGAATAATCTATTTCTTAATTTAGGTTTAACATTATTTTAAAAAAGATTGTATAAGGCCATCAGTTATTTTTTTTTTTTTCATTTCACTTGAATTCATAATTCTAGTTTTGATAGAGAAGGTTTTTCTAGTTTTTCTTCGTATGACAGGCGACGTTATACCTTTTATACTCGGATAGTCTCACGTTAACGCTGTCTCTCGTAACAGTTACGAGAAGTATCAACGATTTCTCAACTCAAATCTCCTAACCATTACGACCGTATTTCCTGTCGCTAGGTATCTTGGGCTTTATTTCATCAAAGAACGACCAATCATCATGAGCCCGGAAAAAATCGACCAATCATAGTGTTGACCGCTGAACAAAGGCAGCACACTGCCAATAGATTTACCATAGCAGTTTCTTATGAAAATTTCACATAAAATGTGACTAAACAGTCAAAGATTAATATGGACAATGAAAACAATTATTCAAATACTTTACAATAGGATTCATAGCAAATGGCTCATGTGAATTATGCCTATTACCTGTAGAAAAGGGACCATTTTATAAAGAATTACGTTACAAGAAAAAAAGAAAAAAGAAAAAAATTGAGATAAGTAATCATCTGTAAGAGGGATCAAAAGACCAAGTGACTGAGTAATATTCAGTTCAATAAAGCAAATAAAGGAAAGTCATGAGACTTTAATGTCATTTTTTTCCCAAGTGCCTTGTCCCACAAGGACGTTGGCGATCATGGACTTCCCCCTCCCTCGGTTATTGACAGGGACTCCCTTCGCGCCGTTTGTTTCGTTCGAAAAAAGTGTACATGTCCAGTATAATCTTCTCTTCTTTTAACGGTAGGTTCATGTCTGAGCCGCCGTGGTCACAGCATGATACTTAATTGTAGTTTTCATGTTGTGATGCTCTTGGAGTGAGTACGTGGTAGGGTCCCCAGTTCCTTTCCACGGAGAGTGCCGGTGGTACCTTTTTTTTTTTTTTTGTTTTCATAGCTTTATCCCATTCTTATATGGGGTCGCCATGATCAGGTTTTGGCAGCTATCTTTTATAGCCGGATGCCCTTCCTGACGCCAACCCTCTCTATTTACCCAGGCTTGGGACTGGCACTAACGTGTCTGGCTTGCCCACCCAGTGGCTAAGGTGGCAATTGAGATGAAGTTCCTTGCCCAAGGGAACAACACGCCGGCTGGTGACTCGATCCCTCTAGCTCAGATACCTCCGATGCTCTAACTACTCGGCCACCGCGGCCTTTTACATATATCTATATATATCTGTGTACCCACGCACTCGCATGCGGCGATTTGTGTGTGCACTTGCACTGATTTACATATTTTTTTGTAAATCGAACCTAGATACGATGAATTTCATTGGGCAAGGAACTTCACCTCGATTGCCTATTTAGCCACTGGGTGGGCAAGCCAGCTCAGGTCAGTGCTGGTCCTAAACCAGGATAAATAGAGAGAATGATTACCTAAAAGGTAACACCGGCACTCTCCGTGGAAAGGAAATAAGAACCCTACCACGTACTCACTCCAAGATCATCACAACATGAAAACTACAATTAAGTATCATGCTGTGACCACGGTGGCTCAAACATGAACCTACCATTAAAAACATATACAGAATATAAATATACATAAAATATCAATACATAAATGTGTGTATATATATATATTATATATAATATATATATAATATATATAATATATATATATATATATAATATATGAATATATATCATCATCAATAACGGTATGCTCATGTTTGAGCATATATATATATATATATCACTATAAATATCTATATATAAAAGTATAGTTCATTATATATATATATAATAAATATAGTATATATCTATATATAAACTATATATATATATATAATAATATATATATATATAAATAATATATATATATATAAATATATATATTAAATATATCGATATATATTTTAATATTATATATATATTAATATATATATATAATATATATATATATAAATATATATTATATAATATATATATAATAGATATATTGATATATATATATAAATAATATATATAAATATATATATATATATATATGACAGTCAGGTCAGGTGTTTGCCTGCTACACGTAACCCTGTACTACCTGTCTCGGGTCGAATCGTCGGCGACTAAACCGGCAACCCCACCAATCTTGCTTGGCGAGGAGGGCAGCTAAATACCCAGTGGCAATAAAAACAAGAGCCATCAAAGGGCGGGGTCCGTATGGGACGTCACTGTCAAATCATGCAACTCTCAAGAAAGAGTAGGATGGAAATGCCGTGGTCACAGCATGATACTTGATTGTAGTTTTCATGTTGTGATGCTCTTGGAGTGAGTACGTGGTAGGGTCCCCAGTTCCTTTCCACGGAGAGTGCCGGTGGTACCTTTTTAGGTAATCATTCTCTCTATTTATCCGGGCTTGGGACCAGCACTTTGACTTGGGCTGGCTTTGGCCACCCAGTGGCTAGGTAGGCAATCAAGGTGAAGTTCTTTGCCCAAGGGAACAACGTGGCGGTCGGTGACTTGAACCCTCGAATTCAGATTGCCGTTGTGACAGTCTTGAGTCCTACGCTCTAACCATTCGGCCACCGCGGCCTTGACGATCATGGGCTTCCATGATTTCTTCTTAGCAATTTAGAACGGTGGTTTGCCATTGCCTTCCGCCCGGTGTTTTTTTTATCAAGTCACCATCTCTATTTACCCGGCACTGACTTGGGCTGGCTTGGCCACCCAGTGGCTAGGTAGGCAATTGAGGTGAAGTTCCTTGCCCAAGGGAAACAACGCGCCGGCCGGTGACTCGAACCCAGTCTTGAGTCCGACGCTCTAACCATTCGGCCACCGCAGCCCCATATATATGTTTATATATAAACATATTTAAGATATTTACGTATATATATAAATATATATAATATACATATATAGATACATATATAAGGCCGCGGTGGACGAGTGGTTAGAGCATCGGACTCAAGACTGTCATAACGGCAATCTGAGTTCGAGGGTTCGAGTCACCGGCCGGCGCGTTTTTCCCTTGGCCAAGGAACTTCACCTAGATTGTCTACCTAGCCGCTGGGTGGGTAAGCCAGTCCAAGTCAGTGCAGGACCAAGACCCGGGTAAATAGAGATGGTGACTCAATAAAAACACCGGAAGGCAACAGCAAACCACTGCTCTAAATTGCTAAGAAAATCATGGAAATCCATGATCGCCAACGTTCTTGTGGGATAGGGCACTTGGACAAAAAAAAAAAAAAAAAAAAAAAAAAAAAAAAAAAAAAAAAAATACATGTACATATATATATACATACATATATGCGTATATATATATATATATTTGTGTATATATATAATATATATACATATATATATAGGCCGCGGGGCCGAGTGGTTAAGCATCAGAAACATGAAAACTACAATTAAGTATCATGCTGTGATCACAGCCACTCAAACATGAGCCTGTACCGTTAAAAAAATGCATTATTAACAAGCGACGGCCGGTGACCCGAACCCTCGAACTCAGATTGCCGTCGTGACAGTCTTGAGTCCTATGCTCTAACCATTCGGCTGCCGCGGCCTATGTACATGTATATGTGTATATATAAATATACATACAAATATATTTGCATATATATACATTTTTTTTTCACCAGCCATTCATTCCACTGCAGGACATAGGCCTCTCTCATTCACTACTGAGAGGTTATATATGGCAGGCAACCCTGCCTGATTGGATGCCTGTCTAATAAACCCGCGTTTGTGCCACGGCGGTGACTTCCTCTACAACACATGCGTTTGACTTCTTAAGGCAATATGTCGTTTTCCAGGTAGGCAATCGAGGTGAAGTTCCTTGCCCAAGGGAACAACATGCCGGCCGGTGACTCGAACCCTCGAACTCAGATTGCCGTCGTGACAGTCTTGAGTCTGATGCTCTAGCCACTCGGCCACCAACCCCCCATATATATACATATATATACATAAATATACACATACATATATATGTATAACCGGCAATGAACAATGATGAACATGTTATAATCAATGGAATGATTGTGGAAAATGTGAAAGAGTTCACTTATCTTGGAGCTGTTTTAACTAATACATATGATGATTCACCGGAGATAAAAAGAAGAATTACCATTGCCAAAAACGCCACAATTGCTAACAATAACATCTGGAAAGACCGAAGCATTACCTTACGGACAAAGCTGAGGTTATTGAACTCATTAGTTTTCCCAATTGCATCATATGGTTCTGAGTGTTGGGTGTTGAAGTAGATAGACAAGAAAAAGATCAATAGTTTTGAAATGTGGTGTTACAGACGAGTACTGCGTATTAGCTGGACAGAGAAGAAGACGAATGATGAAGTGCTGAGAAAAATACATTGTAAAGACCGATTGTTGGACATCTTGAACAAGAGGAAATTAAAGTTTATTGGTCATGTAATGAGAAGTAAAAGTATTGAGAAAAACTTGCTGACAGGGATGGTGATAGGAAACAGAGGAAGAGGCAAACCGAAGACAAGACTGAGCGACAATATCAAAGATATTTGCGGGCTGTCGATGGTACAAGTGGAAAGAAAAGCGTAAGATCGAGTTTAGTGGCGAAGGATGGTGGAGAGGTCCACGGCTGCTCAAACATGAGCATACCGTTATTGATGATGACATATATATGTATATATATTTATAATATATATATATATATATATATATATATACTATATATGTTCATATAGTTCCTTGGGCAAGAAACTTCACCTCGATTGCCTATTTAGCCACTGGGTGGACAAGCCAGCCCAAGTCAGTGCTGGTTTCAAGCCCGAATAAGTAGAGGGAATGATTACCTAAAAGGTAATACCGGCATTCTCCGTGGAAAGGAACTGGGGACCCTACCACGTACTCACTCCAAGATCATCACAACATGAAAACTACAGTTAAGTATCATGCTGTGACCACGGCGACTCAAACATGAACCTACCGTTAAAAGAAATATGTTCATATATATGTATATATACTTACATATATGTCTATATATAAATATAGATAATATACATATATTTGACTTCCCCTACGACACCTGTGTGATTGACTTCTCAATGCGATATGTCGTTTTCTAGGGCTCGAGCCATCAGTCAGAGTGCAGGCATTTTTACGACTGCCGCGGCGGGGAATTGAACTCGGGACCACGAGGGTCGGAGTCCAGTGCTCTAAGCAGTGGACCATCGGGGCAATCACAAGTATATATACACAAATATATATATTTACATATAAATGTGTAGTAGTTGGTGTGCAGCTGCTCTGCCACTCACCCTTACTACAGGAGCTGACGAGTATACTTCGGGTCGTGAATAATAGCGAGTGAGCATGGGCAGGGGCAAAGTTACCTCCATAAATAAAGACCAGAAATAAATGCCGTGGAAAACACCTGTTTTCCACGGCATTTATTTCTGTCACTTTGGTCACGTATCACAGTTGAGTTTATTCACAACCGAGGTTATCTGCCAACTGTTGCCAGCGGCGATTCCACCGCTCACTCAGGCGAAGGGTTGCCACCTATCCAAGTTGTAAAGGGGTTGGTTGTGGGCTTCGGGCTCTCTTGGACCTGAAATTCATTTTATGTTCTCCTGGTGGTGGGGCATTTAATGCAAGCACATTGAAATAAAGAAAAGCACCCCAAGTGGCAACATGATCATCACTCGTTCTCGCATAAGTGAATCCGGGAATCCGGGTGCGTTCTTGTACTGAGGTATACATCATACTACAGCCACTCCCCCGAATGGAAAACACCACACCTCCGGGAGTGCCAGTACCCGATAGCATCACATGTACAAATTTATATTAAAACATTACAAAACCCGTAAGTGTAAAATTTAAAAATATTAAGAATACAAGACTAATAAAATATCACAAAGTGGAAGATACCAACACAATGCTCAAGAACTTTTTTTCTTTTCTTTTTTTCTTTTTTCTTACACTATAGTTTGAGCTGATGGTCTAGGACCCATGGTTAAAAATCCAATTTGACGGACCCCACTACCATAAATGTTTTTGAGTCACTCGCACACAAACACCTGGTCAGCTTCCTTGAGGTAGTCCACTTCAGCAGCTGGAGTGTAGGGGTATATCTGGTTGTCATGGACCCTGATGGCACAGTGTGGTGGTCGTAGGTCCAAAACATCGTAACTAACGGGGCCCAACCACTGTACATAGCAGGGACCAAGCCACCTGTCACCCAAGGGTTTACGATTCCCTAGGACCAAAGTGCCCTCCTTGTATGGGCCTGAGGTACATGTGGCTTGGTCATACTGGGCCTTGTTGGTCTCCCACATCTTCCGGCTCACTTCAACAGCTAGCTGCAGGGCGTCTGCTAGATGTGCCAATATCAAGTCTGGGTCCACAGTCTGGCGATTAGTCAGGCCCTCCCCAAAGAGCGCCATACGACAAGTACAGCAGCTGGTCCCCCACAGCACGGTGGATGGCTGAGTTCAAGATGAGGCAAACAGCAGGCAGATGGATGGGCCATTGCGAAGGAGCCTGCCGTGCCAGTGCCACCTTCAACATCTGATTGGTGCGTTCCACCCGATTGGTGCACTCCATCATGAAAAAATGTTGCACTTGCAGGGCATCCAGAAGTGAGCACCACTCATTGGAGGGCAGGCCATTGTCGGTGTGGAGGTGGTCAGGTGGCCCAAATAGAGTCACATAGTGGTTGACAAAGACCCATAGCAATCTGCTGGCCCTCTTATCATGCAGTGGGACCAACTGTATGAACCGTGTGTGGTGGTTCACAATGGAAAATATATACCAGAACCCTGTTGCTGATCCCCGCAAGTCCATAAGGTCAGCTGACACTCTCACCAGTGTGGCTTCTGGTAGTGGATGGCCTTCCATTGGGCTGTGTCCTGCCACACCCTTACGCTGCTGACATGCATGGCAGCCAACCATGTACTCCCTCACCAGGCGATGCATATTGGGGAAGTACCAGGCACCCTGCAGGTTCTGGAACGTATGGTGGACCACGGGATGGGTAGCAGTCGGAGGGCAGTGGGCATGTCGCAGTGCCTGTGGCTTGAGGTGTTTGGGGACATAAACTTGCCTCACTACCTGGTCAGGAAAAGTCCACGGGTAGTACAGTACACCCTCCTCCACCTCAAAGCTGGAGAGTGCAGCAGGTCTCTCCCCTGGTACAGCCTGGTGTCCTTCCAGCCAACCCAGGAGGTCCTCGCATGCTGGCTCCTATACCTGGTGCTCCCTCGTCTACACGGCTGTCAGTCTAGTGAGGTCCAGCGTATGAGCAGCGTCATCATTTGCCTCCTGGGCCTGTTCTAGTGGGCAAGTTATCTCTGTAGATGGAGGTACATCATCTGCTGGTTGTGAGAGAAGGTCTGCCATGTGGTTGCTGGCCCCTGTCTTGTACTTCAATGTGAAGTCATAGCCCCAAGCTCGTATGTGTACCTGCTCAAGCGGGTGCTCTTTGTGCGCCTGGATAAGAAATCAACCAGGGGCTGGTGATCCATCCAGATTACAAATTGTCGACCGCAAACATATGGGTCAAAGGCACGGACAGCTTCTACCACGGCCAGCGCCTCCAGGTCAGTGACGGCATATCAGGTCTTGGTGTCCTTCAGGGTGTGGAACCAGTATGCAACAGCGTGTGGCACACCCTTTGCATTGCGCTGAGGAAGGGCCCCACATAAAGGATGTGTGCTGGGATTGCAGTGTACCTCAGAGGGCTGGCTAAAGTTTGTTAGTAAAACATGAAATACAATAAACATCAAACAGCAAAATCTACTAAAATAAAAGACTATGAAAATATTAAACAAATTGAAAAAATACTAGACCCCATAAAATATTTAAAATAGAAATAGAAAAATACTAAAACAGGCACCAAATTCTGCTAAAATAGCAAAAGACCCCACATTTAAAGTAAAAAAAAAAAAAAAGTTGATGAATACTAAAACAGGCAGCAAAAACCTGCTAAAACAACATAAAAGTCTGCCCATCCCACACTCACACTCCCTTCACAACCGAGGCTACCCGCCAACTGCTGCTGGTGGTGATGTTGTAGTGAACTTTGACTAATTAGGCAAGTCAATTCATTTATTCATTCATCTCTTAATGATTTATCTTTAAATTAAAATTATTACCAATGGAGTGGGCCGAGCGGTAAGCACTCTCTGAAGGCATGGAGGGTCGCGGATAAATCTTACTCTTAAATTTGTTACAGGATAATGCAAAAGATCAAAGAGCCTGGGCACAACTTTGTTAAAAATACATAATACATGGCAAAGAAAACAGGACATAAAATTAATATTTAATTAAGTGCCATGAGCAAATTCACATAAAAGACAATTCATAACAAAAGTTGCTTATAAGACTGCATCACACTACTTATCTTACAATAGGTCTGCCTGGTAAAGGCTGTTCACCACTGGATATCTTACAATAGGTCTGCCTCATACCGTCCGTTCACCACTGGATAAAAATATAAAGGGCTTGAGAAAGGCCTCTCTCCAATTTGTTTTACAGCAGGAGATTCCCTATTCCGGCAGTCTTCTGTCCAGGATCTCTGGCTTATGGAAGGAAAGCCTCACTGCGATAACCGGGGTCTGAAACCCCGGTTTCCATGTGGTTTTTAAAATTTATATGAGATGCAGTAAAGAATTACAATCAGTCAATCAGCTAATCACAGAAAGCACTTATTTAATAGTCTTTGGGTGCACTGTGTAATCGGCAAAGTCGGTGCTGATCCCTGGTGGCCACAAGAGGAAGTTCCGTGCGTCCAGCTCTGCCACAAACAGCTTGGGATCCCACTCAAAGATAGCCCTGTTTTTCTTTCGGGAAGATAGTTCACTAAAATGTCACCGCTCACTCAGACAAGGGGTTGCCACCTTTCTAAGTTGCGAAGGGGTAGGGTGTGGGCTATGAGCTCTCGTGGACCTGAAAATTCATTTTATGTTCTTCTGGAGGTGGGGCGTTTAGTGAAAGGCAACAAGGGCGTGCTGAAGGGTGTCAGCAAGCTCATTAAAATAAAGAAAAGCAACATAAGTGGCAACATGGTCATCACCCGTTCACATAAGTGAATCCGAGAATCCGGGTGCGTTCTTGTACTGAGGGATACGTCATACTACATATGTATATATTTGTAAATATATGTGTATGTATATGATTATATATACATTTTTTTTTTCATACAGCCATTCATTCCACTGCAGGACAATAGGCCTCTCTCAATTTACTATTGGAAGGTTATTTGGCAGTGCCACCCTTGCCTGATTGGATGCCCTTCCAAATCAACTGCGGTTTGACGCACTAACACTTGTGCCACGGCGGCGATTTCCCCTACAATACCTGTGTTCGTTCATCCATATCGTTTGAGATTTACAAAGTTCTGGCTTTGCCTGGGCCTTCATATATAGGCCTT
>NC_051389.1:33883624-33918624 GCF_015228065.2 Penaeus monodon
TTAAACCAAACCCCCCCCCGGGGCGGGGAAACTGGGCTCCTACAGCCTAAAAAATACTCCTGGCCTTCGGTGCTAAAAGTGCCAAAGATACATCACCACCAGATGCAAGGCTAGCTTAAAGTGGTGTCTGTAAAAAGGCACACAACCCCGGGAATGTAAAAGGCCCACAAGGAAGAAAAGGGGCCCAAAAAGCCAAATTTCCCAGCCTGCTTGCTTGGGGGGAAAGAGGACCCCTTAGGCAAAAAGGGTTGCTAAAAAAAGGGACTTTGTTCCGCTCCCCCGGCACCATGTCGGGGGATGAACAAAACAAAAGCTTCCGACCTCCAAGGGGAAGGGGAGCTCCTCCACGGCCACCCGGGATCCCCAAAAAAGGAGTTTCCCACCATCAAAAAAGAGAAAACCACGAAAAAAGGGTTCAAAAAAACCCCAAAAAACCCTCCACTAGAGAGATAATCCCTCGTTGAAAAGGAAAGATAGATCCCTGTTGCGTGTGTCACGCATAGAACATTTTTTGGGGGCGAGTAGGAGGGGGTAAAGGCAGTCACGTCCCCATAGGAATACCCAATGGCAGTCTAAAGGAAAAAAGGAACTGAAAGAGTCAAGAAAGGTTTAATTCTCGTTTTGAGATTCCCGGGCGGGGAACCCCCTAAGCTTGTATCGCCGGGTCTTGCTACTGCACACAACCCTGAGTGATCATGGGGAAAATTCAATGACACCCCCCACCCGGGCCCCTGCAGGCAGGGATGCGGCGGGCCATCACTAAAAACGGTTGAGATTTTCCCCAAGTCATCCCCCAAATCCAAGACCAACCATGAAAAAGGGAGGGGCCCTAGACCTCCCTTTCCACTGTGGCTCTGGGGAGAGAATTTTTAAAACCCTCATGGTCGGGCCACAAATGAACAATAAAACCCAAGAGGGAAAAAGACAACCAGGGAAAAACCCTTTCAGGATCCCGGCCCGCAATAAACCCCCACAGAGTGAAAAGGGATGCTTGAAGCCAGACTTTCATGACAAAATAAAGAGCCTCAAGCTTACCTAAAACTCGTCATGGTCCGGATTTAAAGGGGACCCTGGAATTTTAATGACAATTAAGGAGTCAACCACAGGTAAAAAATGTATAGAAAACTTTTCCAAGGCAAAGAATCCCTAAAAACCTAGCTCTTTCTAAGGAAGCAGTCGGGTCCCAAGGGAAACTGCCTAAAGTCGGGCACAAAATTGGCGGGGAAGGTGTTTTTCCTTTCCACAAAAAACCACCTACGAGCTGTGGAAAGGGGTCAGGCGAGTACTATGCTCCCTAAAGGTGCCCCCCAAACCCCCCAAAACGAAGCAAACAGACGGGTCCCAAAATTTCTCTGCGAGAACAAACAAACTCTCCCGCGAACTAAAGGCAGCCAACAATGCCTACAAAGGAGACTTGCTTTATCAGAGGAGGGGAGCTGAACCCCTAATGCGAGTTCTTTTTTCTGAGGGGAATTTGAAAACCACAAAAACATTCTTCCACCCCAGGTTCTGATGGATCTCATCATTTCCCCCAAGGCTGGCAGGGGACTTGCATTCCTCAACTATCAACAGTCTTTTGGAACTTCCCCTCTACCCGAGCGGAGAAGGCCATCCCAAAACCAAAGGAACCAAGGAAGTACTACACAACAAACATCTTTGCCTTGCCCTCCAGCGTTTGCCAATGGACTCTTGCGCTGTATTGAGTCTTTTGTGTTTAAAGAAATCCCAGTGAGCTACTCTCTCTCCTTAGCTGTCTGGGTAAGGTGGCCAAGAGAATGGTACTAAACCAACTCAAATGGTAAATGGAACCCCCACATGAACATTTCCATGAGTTCACAAGGGCATGAGCACAGCACACAGCATAGCCATGCTCTTAAGCACAATCAGAACTGTCGCTTCTGTAGTAGTATTCCTAGACCTGGAGAAGGCTTTTGAATTAGCAAGTTCTCGTGCTCTGATCCAGAAGGGAATCAAGAGGAAAGCTCCTCGCCTGGATAGGTGACTATTCCAGGAACAGAACAGCCAAAGTCAGATTCCAAGGTCACCTATCACAGCACATGCTACTAAAAAAGGGAACACCTCAGGGTGAGGTACTCAGTCCAGCCCTTTTCAACACCCTAATGTCCTGCATCCTCAACATATAGCTCCCAATGGGGTGCAAGATCATCTCCTATGCAGAAGACCTTGCAATCATCTCCACTGGAGCACACTGACTAAGTACAGCCCAGCGCTCTCTGGACCTTGTATCTGAGGAGTGCTGTAGGACAGGACTAAAGATCTCTGCAGCCGAATCCAAAACCATGGCTCTGAGACTAAATGTTCAAGGCACAAGTCTGAAAATCTAGGGAATGGACTTAGAATGGGTTCAGGTCTTCCAATACATTGGGGTAATGATTGACCAGACCCTCTCCTTTAAAAAGGAGGTCCAGTACTTGGTTGACCAAAGCAAGATGTCATGAGAGCAATGTCTGGGAGACACATAGGAGCTAAATCATTCTATGTACATGCATGGACTCTGCTTCTGTCTCCCTGATTGCCGCAAAGCCAAAATTAAGAAAAAATTTGGAGACAATCCAAAATGAAGCCGCCAGGATCATCCCAAGGTGGATGAAGGCCCTCAACCTCATCATGGGGGCAAACCTTCTCCCCCTGGAATCACGAATTTGTTCTAATAGCAGCTCAGTTCTTTTCAAAGGTCAACCAAGCCCCCAAGAACACAAACACAAGACAAAAAAGACCACAAACAGTTTGTAAACAACTCCTGACTGTTTCACACAGCCAGGGTGTTGATATGCTATCACCTTAAAGAACAACTACTTGCCAAGGGCATGGATTCCCCCCACCCTGAATTTGTTGAAGCCTTGCCATGGGCATGAACCTTGATCAAGTTCTCTGTCCTAACCTAACCTAACCAAACAAGGATAAAGAATCAATACATCATGCCTAGTCTAAAGGCAGAAGCTGAGAGGGTCATTGCAGCCATCACTCCTCCAGGTAGTAGAGCCTACACTGCAAGCGCCGGCTTTGCAGCAAGGGATGCCACACAATCCATGGAGGTAACAGACAACAGACAGACTCCAGGGCAGCCATTGACTGTCTACAACAAAGCTCATCCAAAGACAACATCTACCTTCTGATTACTATCCTCACAATAGCACAAAGGATTCTTGCTCAGGGTAGAAGAATAGTCATAAACTGGGTCTCTAGCCACATATGCATCAGAGGGAATGAGCTTACTGACAGACGAGCTGACATTGGCTGGGGTATGCCCCCAAATCCCATGATCATAAAACCAAGCCAAAAAAACTTAAGGCAGAAGTGTAATGTCACAGCTCTTGCCTTCCTTCTGCAGCTGCACAGAGAGAAAACGAGATCCCCCTCGGCCAGATGGTACTCAGTACCTAAATAGAAGTACCAAAGTCATTAATACAAAATCAGACTAGGTTACCATTGCGCATGGCAGATTATACAGACTACTGACCATGAAGAAGGGTGTTGCATTCACTGTGGTGAGCTGAACACCACACTGGTACATTACTTACAGAATTGTGAGCACACACAATTTCCGAGACAAGGACCGCCCACAACAGCCGCTGCTGCATGCTTAACACCATGGCGACAGGATCGCCTGCTGGCAATCCCATCACCACGGTAAGCATGAAGTGTCAGAGAACACAATGGGACAGCCATTAACAGCTGACACAGGCCGGGCCATATATATGAAGGCCCAGGCAAAGCCAGAACTTTGTAAATCTCAAACGATATGGATGAACGAACACAGGTATTATAGGGGAAATCGCCGCCGTGGCACAAGTGTTAGTGCGTCAAACCGCAGTTGATTTGGAAGGGCATCCAATCAGGCAAGGGTGGCACTGCCAAATAACCTTCCAATAGTAAATTGAGAGAGGCCTATTGTCCTGCAGTGGAATGAATGGCTGTATGAAAAAAAAAATGTATATATAAATCATATACATACACATATATTTACAAATATATACATATGTAGTATGACGTATACCTCAGTACAAGAACGCACCCGGATTCTCGGATTCACTTATGTGAACGGGTGATGACCATGTTGCCACTTATGTTGCTTTTCTTTATTTTAATGAGCTTGCTGACACCCTTCAGCACGCCCTTGTTGCCTTTCACTAAACGCCCCACCTCCAGAAGAACATAAAATGAATTTCAGGTCCACAAGAGCTCATAGCCCAAAACCCTAACCCCTTCGAAAACTTAGAAAGTGGAAACCCCCTTGTCTGAGTGAGCGGTGACATTTTAGTGAACTATCTTCCCGAAAGAAAAACAGGGCTATCTTTGAGTGGGATCCCAAGCTGTTTGTGGCAGAGCTGGACGCACGGAACTTCCTCAGGGATCAGCACCGACTTTGCCGATTACACAGTGCACCCAAAGACTATTAAATAAGTGCTTTCTGTGATTAGCTGATTGACTGATTGTAATTCTTTACTGCATCTCATATAAATTTTAAAAACCACATGGAAACCGGGGTTTCAGACCCCGGTTATCGCAGTGAGGCTTTCCTTCCATAAGCCAGAGATCCTGGACAGAAGACTGCCGGAATAGGGAATCTCCTGCTGTAAAACAAATTGGAGAGAGGCCTTTCTCAAGCCTTTATATTTTTATCCTGGTGAACGGACGGTTATGAGCAGACTATTGTAAGATATCCAGTGGTGAACAGCCTTTACCAGGCAGACCTATTGTAAGATAAGTAGTGTGATGCAGTCTTATAAGCAACTTTTGTTATGAATTGTCTTTTATGTGAATTTGCTCATGGCACTTAATTAAATATTAATTTTATGTCCTGTTTTCTTTGCCATGTATTATGTATTTTTAACAAAGTTGTGCCCAGGCTCTTTGATCTTTTGCATTATCCTGTAACAAATTTAAGAGTAAGATTTATCCGCGACCCTCCATGCCTTCGGAGAGTGCTTACCGCTCGGCCCACTCCATTGGTAATAATTTTAATTTAAAGATAATTCATTAAGAGATGAATGAATAAATGAATTGACTTGCCTAATTAGTCAAAGATCACTACAACATCACCACCAGCAGCAGTTGGCGGTAGCCTCGGTTGGAAGGGAGTGTGAGTGTGGGATGGGCAGACTTTTATGTGTTTTAGCAGGTTTTTGCTGCTGTTTTAGTATTCATCAACTTTTTTTTTTTTTACTTTAAATGTGGGGTTTTTTTTTCTTTTTTAGAAATTTTGTGCTGTTTTAGATTTTTCTATTTTTTTTTTAAATTTTTTATGGGGTCTGTTTTTAAATTTTTTTAATTTTTTTCATAGTCTTTTTTTTTAGAAAATTTTGCTGTTTGATTTTATGATTTCATTTTTTCTACCAAAAATTTAGCCAGCCCTCGAGGTTAACTGCAATCCCCGCACACCCTTTTTGGGGGGCCCCTTTTCACCAAGCAAAGGGGGTTCACCCGGTTTTCATACTGGTTTCCCCCCTGAAGGACACCAAAACCGATATCCGTCACTGACCGGAGGGGTGGCCTGGAGAAGTGTCCGGCCTTTTTACCCCCAAAGTTTTTTCGGTCGACAATTTGTAATTGGATGGGTCACCCGCCTGGGTTTATTTCTTATCCAGGCGCACAAGGCCCCCTTGGCGTACACTACGACTTGGGGGAAAGACTTTACATTTAATACAAACAGGGGCAGCAACCCCATGGGAGACCTTTTCTAACCCAATGATTACCCCCCCTCTACAGAGAAAAATTGCCCCAGAACAGGCCCCGGGGGCAAATGATGACGTGCTCATACCCGGGCCCACTAACTGACAGCCGTGTAGACAGGGGGCACCAGGTTTTAGGCCAGATGCAGGACCTCCGGGTTGGGTGGAAGGGCCGGCTGTACCAGGGGAGAGACCCGTGCCTCTCCCCTTTGAGGGGGAGGAGGGGGTACTGTACTACCGTGACTTTTTTGACCAGGTAGTGAGGCAAGTTTATGTCCCCAAACACCTCAAGCCACAGGCACTGCGACATGCCCACTGCCCTCCGACTGCTACCCATCCCGTGGTCCACCATACGTTCCAGAACCTGCAGGGTGCCTGGTACTTCCCCAATATGCATCGCCTGGTGAGGGAGTACATGGGTGGCTGCCATGCATGTCAGCAGCATAAGGGTGTGGCAGGACACACCCCAATGGAAGGCCATCCACTACCAGAAGCCACACTGGTGAGAGTGTCAGCTGACCTTATGGACTTGCGGGGATCAGCAACAGGGTTCTGGTATATATTTTCCATTGTGAACCACCACACACGGTTCATACAGTTGGTCCCACTGCATGATAAGAGGGCCAGCAGATTGCTATGGGTCTTTGTCAACCTCTATGTGACTCTATTTGGGCCACCTGACCACCTCCACACCGACAATGGCCTGCCCTCCAATGAGTGGTGCTCACTTCTGGATGCCCTGCAAGTGCAACATTTTTTCATGATGGAGCGCACCAATCGGGTGGAACGCACCAATCGGATGTTGAAGGTGGCACTGGCACGGCAGGCTCCTTCGCAATGGCCCACCCATCTGCCTGCTGTTTGCCTCATCTTGAACTCAGCCATCCACCGTGCTGTGGGGGACCAGCTGCTGTACTTGTCGTATGGCGCTCTTTGGGGAGGGCCTGACTAATCGCCAGACTGTGGACCCAGACTTGATATTGGCACATCTAGCAGACGCCCTGCGGCTAGTTGTTGAAGTGAGCCGGAAGATGTGGGAGACCAACAAGGCCCAGTATGACCGAGCCACATGTACCTCAGGCCCATACAAGGAGGGCACTATGGTCCTAGGGAATCGTAAACCCTTGGGTGACAGGTGGCTTGGTCCCTGCTATGTACAGTGGTTGGGCCCCGTTAGTTACGATGTTTTGGACCTCGACCACCACACTGTGCCATCAGGGTCCATGACAACCAGATAACCCCTACACTCCAGCTGCTGAAGTGGACTACCTCAAGGAAGCTGACCAGGTGTTTGTGTGCGAGTGACTCAAAAACATTTATGGTAGTGGGGTCCGTGAAATTGGATT
This sequence comes from Penaeus monodon, assembly GCF_015228065.2. Classification (NCBI taxonomy): domain Eukaryota; kingdom Metazoa; phylum Arthropoda; class Malacostraca; order Decapoda; family Penaeidae; genus Penaeus; species Penaeus monodon. The sequence goes on from NC_051389.1 coordinate 33,890,664, forward strand.
TTTAACCATGGGTCCTGGACCATCAGCTCAAACTATAGTGTAAAAAAGAAAAAAAGAAGAAAAAAAGTTCTTGAGCATTGTGTTGGTATCTTCCACTTTGTGATATTTTATTAGTCTGTATTCTTAATATTTTTAAATTTTACACTTACGGGTTTTGTAATGTTTTAATATAAATTTGTACATGTGATGCTATCGGGTACTGGCACTCCCAGAGGTGTGGCGTTTTTCCATTCGGGGGAGTGGCTGTAGATGAGTAATCGTACAAGAAAAACCCGGATTCCGGTTTCCCTTCTGCGAACGAGGTATCTTTTTGCCATTTGGGTGTTTTTTCTTATTTCTTCGCATTAATGCCCCACCCCCAGGAGAACAAAAATAAATTTTCGGCCAGAGACCCCGAAGCCACACCAAACCCCTTTACAATTGGATAGGGGAAACCCTTTCCCCTGAGGAGCGGGGAACCCCGCGGGAAAAGGGGAGAAACCCGGGGGGGAAATAAACCAACGGATACGTGACCAAAGTGACAGAAATAAATGCCGGAAAAACGGGTGTTTCCAGGGCATTTTTTTCTGGTCTTATTTTGAGGAAACTTGCCCTGCCCATGCTCACTCGCTATTTATTCAGCCCCGAAGATCTCGCAGTCCTGTAGTGGGGGGAGTGGCAGAGACTGCACACCAATACTAACTTTTATAGTAAATATATATATTTGTGTATTTTTATTGATTGCCCGAGGGTCCACTGCTTAGAGCAGGGGGACTCGACCCTCTGGTCCGAGTTCAATTCCCCCCCGCGGCAGTCGAAAAAAATCCCTCCCTTGATGAGGGCCGAGCCTAAAAAAACGAAATCGATTGAGAATAATCACAAGGTGTAGGGGAAAAGTCAAAAATGTATATTATCTAATTTTTTATAGAAATATATGTAAGTAATATACAATTTGAAAATTTTTTTTTAACGGTGGGTTCATGTTTGACGCCGTGGTCCAGCATGAACTTAAGTATTTTTCATGTGTGATGTTTTGGGAGTGAGTACTGGTAGGGCCCCCATTTCCTTCCACGGAGAATGCGGTATCCCTTTGGGTAATCTTTCCCCTTACTTATTGGGGCTTAAAACCAGCATGATTTGGGGCTGGCTTGCCCACCCAGTGGCTAAATAGGCAATTGAGGTAAAGTTTTTTCCCCGGGGAACATATAAACATATTAGTAATTATATATATAATATATAAAATTTTATAAATTTTAACATATATATGTCTCATCAAAAAGGTATCTCATGTTTGAGCACCCGTGGCCCTCCCCACCACCCCGCCACAAAACTCGATCTTACGTTTTTTTCTTTCCCTTGTACCTCGACACCCCGAAAATATTTTGTATTGTCGTCAGTTTGTTTTGGGTTTTGGGCCCTTTTCCTCTGTTTCCTATACCCTCCCTGTCGCAAGTTTTTCAAAACTTTTTTCTCTCATACAGACCAATAAAAATTTAAATTTTCGTTTAAGATGTCCAACAAACGGTCTTTACAATGTATTTTTTTCAGCACTTTCATTCGTCTTCTTCTCTGTCCAGCTAATCGCAGTATCGTCTGTAACACCACATTTCAAAAAATATTTATCTTTTTTGTCTATTATCAACACCCAACACTCAGAAAACCCTAGATCAATTGGGAAAAAAATAATGAGTTTAAAAAACCCAGTTTGTCCGTAAGGGGAATGCTTCGCTTTCCCGATTTAGTTACAATGTGGGTTTTGGCAATGGAATCTTTTTTTTTATCTCCCGGGGAATATCATATGTATTTGTTAAAACACTCCCAAATAAATGAAACCCTTTTACATTTTCCACAATCATTCCATTTATTATAAATGTTCATCATTGTTTATTTCCGGTTTTAACTATATAGATGTGTATATTTATGTAAATATTTTTTTTATATATGGGGGTTTGGGGGCCGAGGCTGAGCATCAGACCAAGACTGCACGACGGGAATCTGGTTCGAGGGTTGGTCACCGGCCGGCATGGTTCCCTTGGGGAAAGGAAAATTTACCCGATTGCCTACTGGAAAAAACATATTTCCTTAAAAAGTCAAACGCATGTGTTGTAGGGAAGTCACCGCCGTGGCACAAACCGCGGTTTATTAGAAAAGGGGATCCTCAGGCAAGGGGCCTGCCTATATAACCTCTCATATGAATTTAGAGGGCCATGTCCTGCAGTGGGAAAGAAGGCTGGTGAAGAAAAAGAAATGTATATAAGCAATATATTTGTATGTTAAATTTTTATATACACTAACGTACATAGGCCGCGGCAGCCGATGGGTTTAAACATAGGGCTCAAGACGTCACGACGGCAATCTGAGTTTGAGGGTTCGGGTCACCCGGGCCCTCGTGTTATAATATGCATTTTTTTTTAAAAGGTATAGGTAGTTTTAGGGTGTGATACGCATGATACTTTAAATTTTAGTTTTCATGTTCTGATGCTCTAACCACTGGCCACCCGCGGGCCCATATATATATGTATATATATTATTATATACACAAAAAATATATATTAAGGGATATATATATATATATATATATGTACATGTATTTTTTTTTTTTTTTTTTTTTTTTTTTTTTTTTTTTTTTTTTTTGCCAAGTGCCCTATCCATAAGAACGTTGGCGATCATGGTTCCATGATTTTTCTTAGCAATTAGAGCAGTGTTTGCTGTTGCCTTCCGGTTTTTATGGAGTCACATCTCCTATTTACCGGGCTTGGTCCCCACTGACTTGGACTGGCTTACCCACCCAGCGGCTAGGTAGACAATCTAGGTGAAGTTCCTTGGCCAAGGGAAAAACGCGCCGGCCGGTGACTCGAACCCTCGAACTCTGATTGCCGTTATGACAGTCTTGAGTCCGATGCTCTAACCACTCGTCCACCGCGGCCTTATATATGTATCTATATATGTATATTATATATATTTTTATATATACATATATATGTAAATATCTTAAATATGTTTATATATAAACATATATATGGGGCCGCGGTGGCCGAATGGTTAGAGCGTCGGACTCAAGACTGGGTTCGAGTCACCGGCCGGCGCGTTGTTTCCCTTGGGCAAGGAACTTCACCTCGATTGCCTACCTAGCCACTGGGTGGCCAAGCCAGCCCAAGTCAGTCCGGGTAAATAGAGATGGTGACTGATAAAAAAACACCGGCGGAAGGCAATGGCAAACCACCGTTCTAAATTGCTAAGAAGAATCATGGAAGCCCATGATCGTCAAGGCCGCGGTGGCCGAATGGTTAGAGCGTCGGACTCAAGACTGTCACGACGGCAATCTGAATTCGAGGGTTCAAGTCACCGACCGCCACGTTGTTTCCTTGGGCAAAGAACTTCACCTTGATTGCCTACCTAGCCACTGGGTGGCCAAGCCAGCCCAAGTCAAGTGCTGGTCCAAGCCCGGATAAATAGAGAGAATGATTACCTAAAAAGGTACCACCGGCACTCTCCGTGAAAGGAACTGGGGACCCTACCACGTACTCCCCCAGAGCATCACAACATGAAAACTACAATAAGTATCATGCTGTGACAGGGCCCTGACATCCTACTTAAAAAATTTTCTTAAATTTTTTTTTTTTTTGGCATTAATTTAATTGAAGTCCCATACGGAGGTTTTGACTCTTGTTTTTATTTGTTATTACGGGCCCCCTCCCAAATTGTGGGGTGCGGTCCCCACGGACCCCCCTTGACTGTACGGGTTTTGGGGCGGCAAACCCCCCCTTAATAATTTTGGTTTTATGGGGAAATTAAAAAGTTTTAAATTATTTAAAAAAATTTTTTATTATATATATATATAATATTATATATATTTATATTATTATATATATATTTATATATTTATATATTTATATATATTAAATAATATACTTTTATATAGTAATTTATTATATATATATATTTATAATATATTTATATATATATTTATATATATATATATTTTAATTTCAATTTAAATGATAAATTAAAATCTATTTATTAAAAAAATTTTTTTTATTTTTTAAAATACTATTTTAATTTTAAAAAATTAATATTTTAATAAATTATTAAAAAAAAAAAAAAATAAAAAATAAAAATTAAATTAAAAAATATAAAATATTTAAAAATTTTAAAATTTTTAACTAATCAAATTTAAAATTTATTTAGGTTATACACGCCATTTTTTTAAAATATATTATTTTATATATATATATATATATATATATATATTATTATATTAATTATTATAATAATATAATATAATATATATAATACACACATTTATGTATCATATATATGTATATTCATATTCTGTATAGGTTTTAATGGTAGGTTCAGGGTTTGAGCCCCTGGGTCACAGAATGATACTTAATTTGTAGTTTTCATGTTGTGATGTTTGGAGTGAGTACGTGGTAGGGTTTATTTCCTTTCCACGGAGAGTGCCGGTGTTACCTTTTAGGTAATCATTTTCTCTTTTTATCCTGGTTTGGGACCAGCATGACCTGAGCTGGCTTGCCCACCAGTGGCTAAATAGGCAATCGAGGTGAAGTTCCTTGCCAGAACTCATCGTATCTAGGTTCGATTTACAAAAAATATGTAAACAGGCAAGTGCACACCCCAAATCGCCGCATGCATGCGTGGGTACACAGATATATAAGATATATGTAAAAGGCCCGCGGGGGCCCGATATTTAGAGCTCGGGGGTAATCTGGGGCTAGAGGGATCGAGTCACACCCGGCGGTTTTCCTTGGGCAAGGAACTTCACTCAATTTGCCACCTTACCACTGGGTGGGCAAGCCAGACACTTTTAGTGCCAGTCCCAAGCCTGGGTAAATAGAGAGGGTTGGCGTCAGGAAGGGCATCCGGCTATAAAAGTAGCTGCCAAAACCCGATCATGGCGACCCCATATAAAATGGGATAAAGCTATGAAAAAAAAAAAAAAAAAAGGGACCCCGGCCTTTCCCCGGGGAAAAGGAACTGGGCCCCTCCCACGAAACCACCCAAGAGCTAAAACTAAAAACTAAATTAAGTATCATCTGTCCCGGGGGGCTCAGACATAAACCTCCTTAAAAAAAGAAAGTTTTCTGAATGTCCCTTTTTTTCAACGAAAAAAACGGCCGAAGGGAGTCCCTTCAAAAACCGAGGGAGGGGAAAGTCATTCGCCAACGCCCCTTGGGGGAAGGCCCTTTGGGAAAAAATGACTTAAAGTCTCAGTTTTCCTTTTTTGTTTTATTAAACTGAATATTACTCTCACTTGTTTTTTGTCCCCTTTACAGATGACCTTATCTAAATTTTTTTTTTTTTTCTTTTTTTTTTGTACGTAATTCTTTAAAAAATGGTCCCTTTTCAAAGGGTAATGGGCAAAATTCACAGAGCCACCTAGTCCTATTGTAAAGTTTTGAAAAATTGTTTTCTTTGATTTTAAACTGATGTTTATAAATTTTATGTGAAATTTTCATAAAAAACTGCTATGGTAAATTATTGGCATTGCCTGCTTTTTTCCCGGGGTAAACCTATGATGGTCGATTTTTCCGGGGCTATGATGTTGTCGTTCTTTGAATAAAGCCCAAGATACCTACGACGGGAAATAGGGTCGAAATTTTTAGGAGTTTTGAGTGAGAAATCTTGATCTTCTCGAACTTTACGAAGACAGCGTTAAGGGACATCCGGTATAAAAAGGTTATACGTCCCCTGTCATACGAAGAAACAAAAAAACCTTCTCTATAAAAACTAGAATTTGAATTCAAGTGAAAAAAAAAAAAAAAAAAGAGGCCTTATAAAATCTTTTTAAAAAATGAAAACCCTAAATTAAAAAAATAGATTTTCAAAATTCTCCCCGTCTAAATTTATATAACAGAAATTTTTCTATATTCTAGATGTATACTCAAATTTAGACTTTTAAAAAAGGAATCTTACAATCAGAATAGAAACGGGAAAGGGCATAAAAAATCAGAAACAAAAATGTTGTACTGTAACAGGGGAAAATCAAATTTCACTTTTACTGAATCCCCGCATTAGAGAACCCCGACAAAAATCATTTTAAAAAATGTATTTCACTTAATCTAAAAATTTCCAGACCTTGATAATAAAAAGTCAGCTTATATTATACAAGAGATGAGAATATACTCGGATAAAACAAATTTTGTTGTCCCCCGTAAAAGGTTAAAGCACTTAGGGGTAATTTCTGTAAACCACCCATCTCCCTATTTTATTTGATAATAATTATAAATAATATTGTTGGGTTTTTGGGGTTTTTGGGGGGGGGGGTTGGTGTGGGGGTGGTTGTGGGGGGGGTGGGGTGTGGGGTGGGGGGGGTGGGGTGGGGTTTTTTTCCGTGGTGTGGTGTGTGTGTGTGTTGTGTGTGTGTTTGTGTGTGGTTGTGTGTGTGTGTGTGGTGTGTGGTTTGGTGTGTGGTTGTGGTGTGGTTGGTGTGGTGTGGGTTTTTGTGGTTTGTGTGTGTGTGCTTTGGTGGTGGTGGGGTTTTTGGTGTGTGTGCATTTGTGTGGGGCTTTGTGTTGCATTTGTGTGTGTGGCATTTGTGTTTTGATAGTTGGGGGTGTATGTGCGCGCGCGCCCGGTGTGGGGGTTTTTGTGTGTGTGGGGGGTGGTGGTGTGTGGGGCATTGTTTGGTGTGTGTGCATGGTTTTTGGGGTGTTGTGTGCTTGGGGTTTGATTTTTGTTTTTGGGGGCATGTTGTGGTTTGGGCATTGTGTGTGCTTTGTGTGTGCTTTGGGGGGGGTTTGTGTGCTTTTGTGTGTGTTGTTTTGCATATGTGGGGATTGGCCATTGTGTGCGTGGGGGCAATTTGTGTGCGGTGCATGTGTGTGTGGGTTTTTCAATGTGTGTGTGCGTTTTTTAAAGTGTGTGTGTGTGGGGTGTGCATTTGGTGTGTGGGGTGAGTTGTGTGTGTGTTTTGTGTTGTGGGGGTGTTGTGTGATGGTGTGTGTGTTTTGGGTGGTGTGTGTGTGTGTGTGGGGGCATGTGTGTGTGTGTGTTGGCGTTGTGTCATGTGTGTGTGGGGGGTGTGTGTGTGTTGGGGGTTTCATGTGTGTGCGGTGGTGTGGTGGTTTGTTGTTGTGTGTGTTTTGTGTGGTGGTTTGGTGTGGGGCATGTGGTGTGTGTGTGTGCGTGTGTGGTGTGGGTGGGGGGGTGGTGTGTGGGGGTGGGTGTGCATGGGTTTTTGGGGCTGGTGGGTGTGTGCGGGGTGTTGGTGTTTTGGGTGCATGGGGTGTTTTTTGGGTGGTGTGCATGTTTTGGTGTGGGGGGGGTTGGGTGTGGTGTGCTGGGTGTGGTGTGGGGTGTTGGTGGGGTTTGGGTGTGTGTGGGTGGTGTGGTGTGTGGTGTGTGTTTGTGGGTGTGTGTGGGTGGTGTGTGTTGGGGTTTGGGTGGTGTGGTGTCGTGTGTGTGTGCGGTGGGGTGTGAGTGCGTGTGGGTGTGAGTGGGGTGACTTTAGTTGCTTTGATGAGGGTCTGTTTTTTTAGGTGACTATTATAGGGTATGCATTTTTTTATAAAATTTTTTCCTACGAACTTTTTTTCTTTTTTTTTTTCCTTAGAATACCACGGCCACTTTTTTTCCGTTTCCTCTTGTAATAAAAATTCTTAAGATCCGCACAAATCCATTCACTTGCACAATGTTCCCCGCACAGTCCAAACTCAACTGACCCCCGGTCTTCCACGTTTCAACGGCCCCGCTCCCTCCGCATGCGCACCCGGGAGCCGAATTGTTGACTTTAAAATTTTGAATAATGTTGTGCACAATATTTCAGAATTCGTAATATTTTTGAAGAAACAGATAAAAAACAAAGCCTAGGGCTCTTTGACAAAGTGCTTCTTATTAAAAGCATTCTGGCAAATTGAAATTTTTTTTTTTTTAAAAAGGGGGGGGTTTTTTTTTTTTTTTTTTTTTCCCTTAATCATTCCCTTCAGGCATTTTTATAACAATTTAATTTTTTAGTTTTTTTTTTTTTTTCCCCTTTAAAATTTCTTCTTCCCTGAACTTGGGGGTTTTTAAAAGTATAAAAATTTTACATTCATGGTTTTTATTTTTTAGTTACCTCTTTTTCCATTTTTTTATTTTAAAAAATTTATTTTTTATAAAGTGGGAAAAAAGAAATCGGCAAGACCCCTTCTTGCTAACTTTTGGGCATTTTTTAAAAAAATTTTTCTTTTACTTTTTGGGGTACAAAAAAATTTTTTAAACCCCTTTCCTTGATTTTTATTCATGGAAATATTATCTTTTCTGAAAAATGTTCTCTATACCTTTGACCCCCCCCCTTCGTTTTTTTAAAAATAAAAACATAAAGGGGAATTACACTTTTTGTGAAAAGGGGACCCATTTTTGGATTCCAAAACAGAAAGAATGTACTTAAAAAAATCCTACCTCTTGACAAAACAAAATCTTACAAAACTTAAAAACTTCCGTTTTTTTCCAAAAGGGAAAAAATTTTCAATTAAAAATTTTTCCTTTTAATATTTTTTAAAATTTAAAAATATATGCTCTTTATATATTTGTGTGTGAATAAATAAAAATAAATATATATATATTATATATATAAAATATTATATATTATATTTATATATATGTAATATATATTATATAAAATATGTATATATATATATAATGTATATATATATATATCTTATATATATATATTTTATTATACTGTTTTTTATATATATACATCTATACACATGTATACATAATATGTGTGTTTTGGAGTGAGTATAGATATATTCATATATATAAATACATATATAAAAAACACATGCATATTAAAATATATATATACATATGTGTATGTATGTGTGTGGGGGGGGTGCATGTGTGTATGTATGTATATGTGTGTGTGTTTATATATATATATATATATATATATATATATATATATTATATTGTGTGTGTGTGTGTGTGTGTGTGTGTGGTGTGTGTGTGTGTGTGTGTGTGTGTGTTGTGGTTTTGTGGGTGTGTGGGGTGTGTGTGAGTGTGTTTTGTGTGTGTATTGGATGCCCTTCTTAATCAACCGCGATTCAGCGCTCTTACCTTGTGCCACGGCGGCGACTTCCCCTGCGGCACCGGCGATATTTCGTTTTCCGCCGTGAGATCGGCTCGAGCGAGCAGTCGAGCCCGACTGCCGCGACGGGGAATTGAACTCGAGTCCAGTGCTCTAACTACTGGACCAATATATATATATATATATATATATATATATATATATATATATATATATATATATGATATATATGAAATACATATATTATAGATAAATATATAAATATTATATATAATATGAGAGAGAGAGAGAGAGAGAGAGGAGAGAGGGTGGTAGAGAGAGATAATATATATGGGATATCTATACATATATATGCATATATGTGTGTATATATGTGTGTGTGTGTGAATGGAAAAACACTCTTCCGTGCTGATACTATGGAAGAAAACCCACAATACAAAAAACTAGAATTATTGAAAATAAGACTACAGTTTTTTTTGTATTGTGGGGGTTTTCTTCCATGTGTGTGTGTTGTGTAGACGTGTGTGGTATCACAAAGCAATACACATGTATAGACATATATACGTTTCAAATATTGAAAAGTAAATGGATATATAAATAGATACATAGGTATATACGTAGATAAATAGATATGCAAATACTTAAGTGTGTTTGCGTGTATGTGTGTGTGTGGTGGGGGGGGTATGTACATATATATTATAAATATAATATAGTATATGTGTGTATATATATTATATATATATATATATATATGTGTGTGTGTGTGTGTGTGTGCTGTGTGTGTGTGTGTGTGTTGTGTGTGTGTGTGTGTGTGTGTGTATGTATATGTGTATATATATGTATTATATATATTTATTATAATATATTATATATGTATAGTCTGTGTATGTATATATGTATGTATATATAGTATATATATGTATGTGTGTGTGTCTGTGTGTGTTTGTGTGTGGCTATATGTATATGTTGTATATACATAATATATATTTAAAATTATTATTTTATTATTTAATATATATTTAAAAATTATTTATATTATGGGGGGAAAAGGGTCTCTGTGTTGTGTGTGTGTTTTGGGGTTTTGTATATTTATATATTATATTATTTTATTTTAATATATATATATAATTTAACCCCAATATTAAGTATAAAACACACACACACCCCCACACCCACCCAAAACCCCACCAAAATTATTAAAAATATAATTTATATATATTATTTTAATATTATATGTAAAAAAAAAAAAAGATATTATTTTTTTGTGTGTGTGTGGTGTTGTGTGTGGGTGTGTTTTGATGCGGATCCGTTTAATATCTATGTATCTGTCTCGTATTTTTTTATCTTATTTACTTTTCTCCTTTTATGGGTTTTATGTGGGTTTTATTTATTAAATTTAAAAATTTTATTAAACACACCCCACACCCCACACACACACCCACCCCACACACCCCCACACACACACACACACCACCACACCACCACACACACAACACCACACCCCACACACACAACCCCCACACACACCACCCACACACAAACACACACACACACAAACACCCACCCACAACACACACCCACCCCACAAACACACACACCCAAAAAAAATTATATATATATTTAAAAAATAATATAAATATATAATATATATATATATATTTTTTTTTTATTATAGAAAAATTTTTAAAAGATATATAATATAATTTTATATATAAAAATATTATAATATATCTTTTTATATATATATAATATAATATATATAAAATATATATATTTTAAAATATTTATATCTCATCCCACCCACCCGAACCCCCCTCAGGACGTAGCCTCTCCTAATCTTTCCAACTTTTTCTGCTTTCCCTTGGCAAACCCCTTCCCATTTGGTTTTTTTTTTTGATTCACAAGTACATTTTCCACTTTCCCCCCCCTCTCCACCCCCTTTGGGGACTTTTTAGTTTCCTCTCCTAATTGGGGGGGAGTTCATGTTTTTATCCTGGGCATAAATGGGAGACGCAGTTAAAGCTTTTCTTTTAAACATAAGGCAAACGCTCTTTTTGCTACGCTCGCCCAAAGGGGCTCCAAACCTAGCTGATGATCACTTAAAATTTCCCCTTCGCTAGATTGTTTTGGGTGTACGGGCCCCCGTTTATATACTTTTCCCTGCCTCAGCGCTTCGCTTTTAGTTATCTGAAAAAAAAAATTTTTCTTTTCTTGTTCCTCTAAGTCCGACTTTCAAATTTTCTCTATTAGATCGAATTAGTTTTCTGCATTTCATTTGCAGATTTACAGAAGAGAACAAAATCTTCTACAAATCTTAGATTGTTTAGGTATTCGTCTTTTATTTTGATACCCTTTCCGTTCCATTCTAGCTTCTTAAATATTTCCTCAAGACAAGCTGTAAACAGTTTTGGTGAAATGGTATATGTCTAACACCTTTTTTAATTGGTATTTGGTCGGTTTCCAGTGGAGCTTGATAGCTGCTGTCCCATCTTCGCATATATCTTCCAATATTTACAATATACCTCCTCTACTCTCAGTCTTCGAATAGCTTCTAGTACTGTTAGTATTTGTACGGAATCAAATGCCTTTTCGTAATCGATGAATACCACAGGGTTTCCTATATTCGTTATTTTTGCTCTCATTTGGGTGAGCGTGTGGATGTGGTCTGTTGTTGAGAATCCACTGCAGAAGCATGCCTGTTCTCTAGGCTGGTTAGAATCCAAACTGTCAGAGATGCGAGTTGTGATGACTTTTGTGAACAATATGTAACTGAAAGGAGGCTTAAGGTTCGGTTGTTTTTTAGACCCTTTCTATCCCCTTTTTTATGTGTCAAAATAATTGTTGCATTTTTCCAGGCTTTCGGAATTTTTCCATTGAGAAGGCATTTGTTAAAAAGATTAGCTAGTTTCACTGTGGCAACTTCTGCAACTATTATAAGGTCTATACTAATTCCGTATTAACCTGGCATTTTCCCTCTCTTCATGCCTTTAAGCGCTTTTTTTTTATTTCTTCTGTTGAGAAGCTAGGTACATCTCTAGTTACCACGTTCGCTTCTATCCGTAGCTCTTCCTTTGAGTTGTATAGATCCCTGTAAAAGTCTTCCACTACTCTCGTGCACAAACGTTTGAACAGCGTCTGCATGAGCGCACATGCACACTCCATTATAATGAGCCCATGCATTATAATGTGCATAAATTTAAGGCTTGCAGCAGAATGGTTGAGGGAAACAGGCAGGTGATGTGAGAGAGGAAGATATAGGACGCTGTTGGAATGGATAAGGATGGGTTTTGGGGTTAGAGGAAGTTAGAAAGGTGATTTTGTATCTAGCAGTTTTTCGCAGAGAGATGTCGCATTCCTTAGCATTGCTAAGCCTACCAGCGTGCGCACTTGGCCGGCCGTGAACACATGTCGCAGGGTCAGCGTCTGGCACTCGATTGAGGTGCCATCACTTGAATTACACTTTGTTAATGTATAGTTTATTTGGTAGATCTTCTAGCGAGTGGCTGCTTATATTTGTCACTTTATGGCAGCCATTTTAAACCTACCTGATTTTGTGATGTACTGTACTTAGATATTGGCGGTTTGGCTGTTCCTTAACGAATCTACTTGAGGGAAAACTGTAATACCTGTGCGATTTGGCACTGTTACTTGTGAGTATGGGGACAGGTGATGCTTGTCATTTTCTAATGATTTCATAATTTGTTGTTGTTTTTTCTAATGGGGGTGATTATTATCTTTTTACCGCTGTTTCTATCTACTGTGGCACTCATAATGAGCATTGGGACCTTATTAACTTATTTAGCATGGTAATGGAACCTTGTATTCCTAGATGGCACTTTCTGGCATCCCTTTCAGTTTAAAAGGTCCACATATGCATGGTCCAATATTGAATTTTATACACTTGTTAGACGTTTGGATAAAATATTTCTATTTTGGCTGGAATATAAGCTCTATATATTCATGAATCTCTCTCCATTATGTAGCACTATCGCAGATCACTTCTCACTCGTAATTTTAGCACTTATTATTACTGACCTAACCACGACACCTCTCTTACTCTTTGCCAGATACTCTTTCATATATGTGTGTGTGTGTGGATGGGTGTAGGTGTGTTTGTGTGTGTGTTGTATATATATATATATATATATATATATATATATATATATATATATATTATATATATATTATGTCTTATCTGTTTGGGAGTGTTTTTTGTGGGTGTGAGTGCCCACAGGTATGGCTGGGTGCTGATGGTGAAGTCCGAGATCAACGGGGGGCCGCAGGCGGCGCTGTGAACGAAGGGAACGGAGCCCCTGTCCACTGAGCGCGGGCTGGGTGTGGGCCCGATGTGCCCAACCTGGGGAAATGCGCTGAACGCGGGGCGTGGCTCAAAGTTTTGTATATATAAATGTTACATATAGTGATTAAAATGTAAATTTTTTGTGTGTTTTATATAAATATATAATATATATAATATAAATAGAGAATATATAAATATATAATTTATATAATTATATATATGTATTATAGGGGTTTAAATTTTATAATATGTGTGTGTTGTGTGTGGTGGGGTGTGTGTGTGTGTGTGTGTGTGTGGGTGTGTGGGTTTTTGTGGTTGTGTGTGTGTTGGGGTTCGGGGTGGTGTTGGTGTGTGGTTTGTGTGTGTATATAATATATATATATATATATATATATTATATTATATTTATTGTTATATATTATCAAAATATATATATAAAATTAATATTTTTTAAAAAATATAATTTATATATAAATTTTTTAATAATATAAATACTTTTTTAAAAATTTAAATAAAAAAAAAAATTATTTAAAAAAATAATATATAAATTATATAATATATATATATATATAAATATATATAAAATAAATAAATTATATATTTTATTTTTTTTTCTTTATTAAAATAATAAATATATATATATAATATATATATATATAATATACGTGGTGTGTGTGTTTTTTGGTGTGTTTTGGGCTTTTGGGTTATATATATATATATATATATATATAATATATTTATATAAAATATATATAAATAATTTTTTTTTTTTTTTTTTTTTGTGTGTGGTGGTGTGTGTGTGTTGTGTGTTGTGTGGGGTGTGTTGTGTGTGCGTGTGTGTGTCTAAAATTATATCTATACTATATTATATATAATATAATAATAATATATAATTATATATATAAATATATTTTAAAATTATATATATTATATATTATATATTATTAATGTGTGTTGTTGTGGTGTGAGGTGTGTGTGGTGTGGGGTGTGGTGTGTCTTTTAATAATAATATTATAATATAATATATAAAAATTTTTATATATATATATTTTTTAAATAAAATTTTAAATTTTTATTTGTGTTGTGTGTGGGTGTGGAATGTGTGTGCATTTGTGGGGGGGTGTGTGTGTGGTTGGAATTGTGTTTTGTGGTGTGTGTGTGAAATGTGCGTGTTGTATAGCATATAATGTATATGAACCTAAGTCCCCCCGGGTATGAAAGGAGGGCCCCGACAAAACCCAACCATATCACACGCCCCCACAAAAAAGATTGTGCAATAGGATCTAACAGACCATAGACCATTATTCGGATGCACCTCGTAAATCTGATTGTGTAAATTCGCTCCATAGAAGAGTAAATAGGAAATTTTTAGGGAGTTTTTTAGATCCTATTTGCACACTTTTTTTGTGGGTGGGTTTTGGATGATTGTTTTAGTACTGACCCTTGGGGTTTCACCCCTGGGACCTAGGTTCGAGGCCGGTCTTGGGGGGACTTTGCGACTGCATTATCCATTTTTCTTATATATATGTGGTGTGTGTTTGTGCGGCAAACACGCACACACACCCACCACACAACAAACACAACAACACACACAAAACCAAATTTTAAAAAATTAAATATATATATAAATATATATATAATATATATATATATTATGGGGGCCGCGGGGCCCCGAAGGTTAGGGTGGCTCAAGACTGTCACGACGGCAATCTGAGCGGGGGTTCGACCCCCCCGGGGGCGCTTTTTTCCCTTGGCGGAATTACCTCGATTCCTGCCTAGCCACGGGGGGCCAAGCAGCTCAATCATGCCGGGTAAATAGAGAGGGGGACTCGAAAAAAACCGGGGGGAAAGGCAAGGGAAAACCCCCTTTCAAAATTTGTAAAAAAAATCATGAAATCCCATATCGTAAAGGCCGCTTGGCCGAAAGGGTTTGAGCGTCGGATCAAAAACTGTCACGACGGGAATCCGAATTGAGGGTTCGAGTCCCGACCCCCGCGTTGTTCCTTTTGGGAAGGAACTTTCCCTTTTATTGCCTACCTAGCATGGGGGGCCAAGCCAGCCCAATCAAAATGTGGGCCAAGCCCGGATAAAAAAAGAGAATGATTTCTAAAAAGATAACCGGCACTCTCCGGGAAAGGAACTGGGGACCCTACACTACTCACTCCAAGAGCACAACATAAAACCAATTAAATCTGCTATGACCACGGCGGCCAGACATGAACCCACTGTTAAAAAAAAAAAAAAAAAAAAAAAAAAAGTGGGTAAATTAATATATAATATATAAATATATTAAATATATTAAATATATTTATGTATAAATAATTGGTGTGTGTGTGAATTTAAATAAATTATATATATAATATATATTATAATAAATTTTATGGTGTGTGGGGGGTGTGTGTGCTGGGTCTGTTTTTACATATAATTTTAGATATGTGTGTATGGTTACATATAATTTTTAAAACACACACACACAAACCCCACACACAACATAAAATAAATAATATATAAAATAAATAATATTAGAAAAATTTAAATATTATATATATATATTACATATATAAATATTTTAATATTTTTTATATACATATATACACCCATACACATACACAAACACACACACCACAAAACACAACACACACACACAACACACACACACAACACCACACACACACAACACAACACACACGCACACACACACAACACACATACACAAAAAATAATATATAAAATATTATATATATATATAAATTTTTAAAAATATATATAAAATATGTGTGTGGTGTGTGGGTGGTTTTGTGGGTGTACAGTAAGATTAGATAGATAGATATTTTATAAAGTGGTGTTATGGTATTGTAATTTTTGATATAAGTGGTGGTGCGGCGCGCGCGTGTGTTGATGTGTTTTTGTCAAAAGAAGAATTAAACAATTTCCTGAGCTGTGCTGTTCTGGTGGTGAAAGTGCGCCATTTGATCCCCAGCTTCTCGCTGTTCCTGTGCTTCGTTAAAGAAAGTCGGACTGGAATTTGCAGTCTTCGCAGGTGTCGGCGCATCATTTTAAGAGTTGTCAAAACGCGCCGATGTGCTAAAGATTGCTCTTTGCTTTTCAGAAAAAGGTGAAACCTTTCAACTCGCTTTTAAATTTTGCCCGGCACGCTAAAGTGCATCCTGGGCTGGACATCCACGTGAGCGGGGCTACCTTATGAGGGCTGCCTTGGGTTTTTGTAAGTTCGCGGCCCACACACCGATATGTTATGAGTGTGTGGGGTGTGTTTTTGTGTTGTGTGTGTGTGGGGTGTGTGTGTGTGTTGTGTTTTGTGTGGTTGTGTGTTGTGTGTGTGGTGTGTGTTGCACATGGAAGAAGAATGTATATATGTGAGGAAAATAATTTTTCTTTTGTTGGATTTATTGACAATGATCTTACAACGTAAAAAAAATGCAGGGAAAATTAAAGTGGAAAAAATAGTACCCAATAACAAAGTGTACAACAACTGTTTAAATTACAATATTTAAGAATAAAGTCAATGGGAATTTTAACACTATAATAAAAACAATATTAGAACTCAGCAAGAACTTTATGTTTTCAGTCAATA
This sequence comes from Penaeus monodon, assembly GCF_015228065.2. Taxonomy (NCBI): domain Eukaryota; kingdom Metazoa; phylum Arthropoda; class Malacostraca; order Decapoda; family Penaeidae; genus Penaeus; species Penaeus monodon. The sequence continues at coordinate 33,907,569 of NC_051389.1, forward strand.
ACATATTATAAAGCCTACAACAAACATGAAATTATAGATTCAACAAAAAATAAAAAACTGCGATGAGAGAGAAGAGAGGGTGAAGGAAAGAAGGAGGGAGGGAGGGAGAAAAGGACGAAAAAAAGAACGAGAAAAAGAAAAATATGAGAGATCGCACTAAAGGGGAATGTCCCGGGTCCCTTGACAGAGCGTGATACTTCCCCAGTGTGAAGGGAATCGAGATGCAATTTCCCTTTTCCAGAGGGAGCAGGAACCACAACTAATCTTCGATCCCAGTTCATTCAGGAAGTTATTGTAGACCTAGGAAACCTTCTGGGATTTTTCTCTAGGGCGGGGCTTTCCGGGGGCCCCCCCCGAGAAACAAGACTAGGTGACTGTTGTTAAAGCAGCGTGCGCGGTGAAAAAGATAGAACACAGGAATAGATAGAGAGGAGAGAGAAAAAGAGAGAAGAGAGAGAGAGAGGGGAGAGAGAAGAGAGAGAGAGAGAGAGAAGAAGAGAGAGAGAGAGAGAGAGAGAGAGAGAGAGAGAAAAACCACACCCGCACGTCGAAATGCAAAAGTAAAATGAAAGCGCGCGCATAAAACCCCCAAAAATTTCACCAGTAAAACACAATAGACCCCTTCGTGGGTTGTATCACCTTTTGGGGATCAGAAGGTGTTATTCAATTTTTCAAAATAATTTTTTAAGAGCAGCACATGCATCATACATAATTTTTTTTAATGATGCCATTTCGCTATTGTTGAGGCAAAAACTATGCACAAAGTCAAAATATCCTGGAAGCTACTGTAGAAATTATCCCATGGTCAATTTTCGATGAAAAGGGTCTATGGTACTATACAAGGGGCCGGAAAAGGGAAAAACAACGGATAGAATTCTGTTATGGAGTAATCACGATGGAGAGCAAAGAAAATCGCCCGAACACTCGACAGCACAGCAATGTCCAAAAGGGATACGACCAAACGACATCTCTGCCCTTGATCTAACGCATCATTCAAGCACTCGAGATGAGGAGCCAGAGACGTCAGATTGTTTACCGTCCCCTTCTGGAATCTGTGCTGTGCCTGTCATAGATATGTGGTGATGACTGAGTAGTCCTTCGATGCTGATGACAATTACCTCTCGAAAACTTTATACAAAACTAACAGGAAAATGATGGGTCAATAATTTTTAGTCGATTTAGATTTTTTCTTGCCTACAGGGACATATTGCTGGTCCCATGCTATTGATTTCCACTTACGTAGTACTGACTCTAATATCAATAATTCTGATAAAAGTTGTTTTTGGCCTGAAGGTATCTGTATAATGTAGTCCCGTCATCCAAGTGACTTGTTCAACTGAAGTTCCTGAGAATTTTCCTCCAGTCTGTGTGCTGCTGGGAATACCTAATGGCAGTCCAGCCTATATGCCTCATAGCCAAAGTCTCTTAGAACTGATTTGCTGTATCAAGTATGAATCTTATGTGTCAGTATAGCTACGTGATCAAAGGAGCCAACTTGGGGATAGACACTGACATAGTCAAGAGAGCCACCAAGGGATATGTGTTTGGAAGGAGTCACATGATTTGAAGGCTATGAACGATAACAGCGAGTCAAGATGGTTTTGATCCCCAACTATCATGTTATTTTGTCATTTATGCAACGTAAGGAGATTGCCGGGTGTTCAGAGAAAAGGTAATTGTGCCACTGAGGTCGGCAACTGCCGCAGAGCAGGAGGGAATGTCTTTTAAAAATAGCTACAAGAACATTACTCCATCCAGTATGGAATCTGTAACAAGAGCGGCTGGATATGAAAGTCCTTCTTGTATTAAACTGCAATCCCTCATCTTGCGTTCCTTTTCTGTCCCTGTCTTTGATAGTGAGTATAACGAAAATTTCCTCTGAAGGTTTTCGCTGACAGATTCTCACGATGTCCCATTTCCTATACTCTTATAGGTTCGTTTTAAATCCTATCACATTAGCAGTTAGGCTAACAAGCTTGTCCTGTCGCCTGGGTGAGTTTACTAGGAATTTCTGGTTCTGAGATAGCCAGAGTTTTGGGTATGGACTACCACTGGTGGAGGAGGGAAAGGGCCCAGTCACACATCCCCCCCCCCCCCCCCCCCCCCCCCCCCCCCCCCCCCCACCCCAACCCCCCGTTTCTGTTTCAGGGGATCCATTTGCAAAGTGGAAACTTCCACACTGTGAAGGGTCAGAGATGAAAATCCCACGCTAGAGCGGCACGAGCGAAAACCTCTTTCCTGGTCTATCGCCCAGCTAGATAGAAAAGATGATGCCAAAACACTTATAGGAAGCTTATTACATTACTGGCTAAACAGTGATTATTGGTATCTTGCTTGGGTATACTTGTATTATGGAATAAGTAACATATATTATAATTAAACATGCAGCCTCACTAACTTTTAAGATTATCCAGACCACATCCATTTGATCAAGAATGCAAACCGCTCAGACACTCTGACCAGCTGATGACAAGGCTTTCTTGGAGTTTCACCAGGCGTTTACTCAGCTAGACTTTTCACATGCAGTTGCCCATCACTGTCAGTACGGCCCAGCTATGGCTCGTGGTGAGAGTAGGCTTTCACCTTGCCACTTGCCATGTCGTGACAGGATGCTTGCAGCCAGCTGCATCCTGGAGTGCTTATGTTAAGGTCACACGAAAGATATTGCAATTTTGTAAACACTTTTTTGGTGATTTATCAGAAACTGTATTTAATGTAAAGGACGTCCACTCTTGCACATGAGGAGCTGAGATCGTCCTTAAGGAAGGGGCAATCAATGATGGCTGGTTCCATCGGCGGGCTAGTGTCGTCCTGCGATTTAACCTACCTACCTAATCAGAGCTGGAGTGGCAGGAAGATTTTACATTGTACTGGCCGTGTCCATCTAAATGGACGGTCTGATAGACTTAAAAACGAGTGGTAAGATACTGCATACAAAATATCACACACCTAACACATATAAGCCACACACTCTAATGTCTCTTAATTTGAAATAAGAAACCAATATATTCTAACAGTCCCAGAGGACTCACTATTCAGTTTCTCTGGTTTTATTAATGGAACAGACAGACGTAGTTATGAAAGATCTTGTTTGTGCAGTTGTAACGGAGGCTATATCAGCTCCTACGGACGAAAGGAGTAAGGGTGTTCGCGGTCAAGAGAAAAAAAAAAAACGGGAATCGGACTGACTCCTTAGGGTCCATGTTAGATCGCTTCTCCTCTAGTTTGCTAGGCGTTGTTTCACTATGTTTTTTTCGTGGGCTTAACCCTCCGTAGGCGTTTCTGTTGTTCCCAAGTGAGGTTCATGTCCTGTCCAGATTCCGCTGATTAATGATATCACCACACACAAGAAATTCAGAGAAATGAATGAAAAACCTATACTGCCGACAGCGAACGATGTCATTCAACCACTCGTTATGCAGACCTAGTGGTTGGAGAAAAAGTCATTTTTTACTGATTTTAAACAAATAGCAGGTAACACGACCTGCATTTTAATAAATACTAAATATACTGGTGTACTTATAAGTGAGTCACAAAACAATCACATAGAATTAAGGGTCAATACTGTAAATAACAGAAAGTTATGATCAAGAAACCTTGCGTTCCATCGCGCATTGAATCTCTCTCCCTCTCTCTCTTTCTCTCCTCTCTTCATATATCTATATATCTGTCCTATTCTCTCTCCTCCCTTTCTATTTCTCTCTCTCTCTCTCTCTCTCTCTCTCTTCTATATATTATATATAATAATATAGATATATATTAATATATATATATATATATATATAATATATACCATAAATTTAAGCTATCTATATTATATATCTATATATATATATATATATATATAGATATATATACTATATATATATATATGCATTTGGTATAGTGTCATATATGTATATGTATATGTATATTATATATTTATATATCATTACGGATGTAGTAAGATTGACGAGACTAGAGTCTTAGTCTAGGGAGAATGAAGTAACTACAAAGTCCATAATAAAGTTTGATGCATAGGCGTTGTTTCATGCATTATGATATTTCATTATAGTTTTCAGGTTCTAGGAGTATAGATTATGTGATTTATGTTATCAGAATTATATATGTTTTACGTACGTTTAGTTAGTTTAGTCATATATTAGAGTTATATAATATTCACTAGTTTAGTTTAGTCAATAATTAGAATTTATATAGATTCAACTTGTTTGATTTTATATTTCTTTTTCTTGTGTTTTGTATTACTTTCATGAGATTCATTAAAGGAGTAATGTTTATTTTTTTTATCAGGTCAACCATTTACCAACACTTTATGTACACACACAAATTACCTCAACCCACAGAAACACCATGAATAATATCCGTAATTTAATATATACATGGAACACCATCAATATTTTTCGATGCAAATACACGATATTTATATACTTGAACAATTTTTGTGTAGTAAAACACCAAAAGATTCTTGGGTCACAGCTGAGGAGGTTACCGAACTGCACAGTTCAACTCCCTTTTCTTTTCCATTCATTGAGAATTTGCGAAGTTCTGGCTTCGCCCGAGCCTTCATACATATGGCCTGGCCTGTGTCAGCTATTTATGGATGTCTCATTTTGCTTCACAGAATGCCAGTGACTCATAGCCTGTGGCGTCTGAGTACCATCTGGCCGAGGTGGGCGATCTCGTTTTCTCTCTGTGAAGCTGCAGGAGAAAGGCACGAGCTGTGGCATTACACTTCTGTCTTACGATTTTTCAGCTCGGTTTTATGATCATGGGATATGGGGGCTCCTTTTTTCAGCTATCTGTCGGGCAAAAAACCAGCTCATTCCCTTCTGATGCCTATGTGGCTAAGGAACCCAGTTTATGATTATTCTTCTATCGCTAAGCAAGAATCGCTCTGTGCTATTGGGAGAGGCAGTGGTCCAGAAGGTAGATGTGTCTTTGGGTAAGCTTTGCTGTAAGACAAGTCATGGCTGCCCTTAGCTGGTATGTGTGGCCACGTTTCCCTTCTCAGGGGCACACGTGGGCTAGGGCTCCCATGATCGCAACTGTCTCTGCTGTAGATAGAGGCGTTGTCTGTTACCCTCTGGATTGTGGGTGTCCCTTGCTGCGAAGCCGGCGCCTGCAGTGTGGTATAAGAGTCGACTGATCCATCCTGAAGTAGGTTCTACTCCCGGAGGGAGTGATGGTTGCAAGACCCTCTCAGATTTCTTCTCCTTAGACTAGGCATGGTTTATTGTTTTCTTTTCTCCTTGACAAGTTCTAACAGAGACTCGATTAGGTTTGGGTGACCACGGCTTCAACATAATTAGGGTGGGGGGAGTCCATAGCCCTTGGCTAATAGTTTGTTCTTTGAGCTGATGTGTATCAACACCCTGGCTTTTGAGTACACCAGGATTTGTTTTGCAAACAAGCTGCGTGGTCTGTTCTAGGCATCTGAGTATTTTTTTGTCATCATGTGTTCCTGGACTTGGAAGATGACCTTTGAAAAGAACTGAGGCTGCCATAGGTCAATTCGTATTCAGGGGAGAATGATTTATCCTCCATGATGAGGTTGAGGCCTTCGTCCACCTTCGGACACCCCAGAAGGATCCTGGCAGCTTTATTTTGAACAGTTCCCAATTTTTCTCTTAATCTTGGCTTTGGACAGTCAGGGAGACAGAAACATAGCTCACAATGGGACGGATGGCATGTACATAGAAGGATCTTAGTACTCTATGTCTATCTCCTGATATGTCCTCCCGGACATTGCTCTCATGACAGAACAGTCTTGCTTGGTCGGTCAACCAAGTTAAGGACCTCCTTTAAAAAGGAGGTCCTGTAACTTGGTTGACCGAACAACGCACAGACTGTCTGTCTGAGAGCAATGTTCCGTGAGACATATAGGAGCTAGAATAGAGTACTACGATCATTCTATGTACATGCCATCCGTCCCCAGTTGGAGCTATGTTTCGTTCCCTGACTGTCGCAAGCCAAGATTAAAGAAAAATTTGGTAACTGTTCAAAATAAAGCTTGCCATGATCCTTCTGGTGTCCGAAGGTGGACGAAGTGCCCTCAACCTCCTCATGGAGATAAATCTTCTCCCCTGGAATTACGATTGACCTAATTGGCAGTCTCAGTTCTTTTCACAGGTCCATCCCAGCTCCCAGGAACAATATACAAAAAATACTCAATTGCCTAGAACAGACCACGAGCTGTTTGCAAACAACTCCTGGCTGTCTCACGAAAAGGGAGCAGCCAGGGTGTTGTACCACTATCAGCTCAAAGAACAACTCTTGCCAAGGCTGGACTCCCCCCAACCTAATTTTTGGTTGAATCCGTGGGCACAACCGTACTCGAGTTCTCTGTTATGACTTGTCAAGGAGAAAGAAACAATACCAATGCCTAGTCGAAAGGCAGAACTGAGAGGGCATTGCAACCATCACTCCTCGGGTAGTAGAACCTACGTCGTGGATCATCATCTCTTATACCACACCTGCAGGCGCCGGCTTCCGCGCAAGGACACCACACAATCCATGAGGGTAACAGACAACGCCCTCCTAGCTACAGGCAGAGAACAGTTCGACATGGGAGCCCTAGCCCACGTGTCCCTGAAAAAAGGGAGGCAACGTGGCCACACATACAGACTAAGGGCAGCCATTGACTGTCGACAGCCAAAGCTTACCCAAAGACAACATCTACCTTCTGACCACTGCCTCACCATAGCAAGGGAGGATTCTTGCTTAGGATAGAAGAATAGTCATAAACTGGGTCCCTTAGGCCACATGGCATCAGAGGTATGAGCTTGCCGACAGACTAGCTGAAAAAAGGAGCCCCCATATCCATGATCATAAAACCCGAGCTAAAAATCGTAAGACAGAAGTGTAATGCCACAGCTCGTGCCTTTCTCCTGCAGCTTCACAGAGAGAAAACGAGATCGCCCACCTCGGCCAGATGGTACTCAGACGCCACAGGCTATGAGTCACTGGCATTCTGTGAAGCAAAATGAGACATCCTAAGATCTGACCAGGCCAGGCCATAGTTATGAAGGCTCGGGCCGAAGCCAGAACTTCGCAAATTCTCAATTGAAATGGAAGAAAAGGTGAGTTGAACTGTGGCAGTTCGGTACCTCCTCAGCTGTGCCCCAAGAATCTTGTGGTGTTTTACTACAGAAAATTGTTAAGTATATAAATATCGTATTTGCATCGAAACTATTGATGGTGTTCCATATTATATTATTAAATTACGGATAATTATTCATGGTGTTTCTGTGATGGTTTGAGGTAATTTGTGTGTGTCATAAGTGTTGGTAATGGGTTACCTTGGATAAAAAAATAACCTTACTCCTTTTAATGCGTTCCATGAAAGGATACACACACAAGAAGAATATAAAATCCACCCAGTGAATCTAATACAATTCTAATATCTGACTAAACTAGTGAATATATATATAACTCTAATACTGACTAAACTAGCTAAAACGTACTTAAACTATATATATTCTGATACATAAATCAAATAATCTATCTCCGATAACTGAACTTATGAAATATATCATAATGGCAGAAAATAACGCCTAATGCATCAAACTTTATTATGACTTGTTTTACCATCATTCTCCTAGACTAAGACCGAATCTCGTCAATCTACTACCATCCGTAATGTATATATAAATATATACCTATACTTCATATACATATTGCACAATATACACATCCTAGATATATATATCTGTATATATATTAGATATATTATATATAATATCTATATATATATATATATATATACTATATGTATATATATATATAATATATAAGATATATAATATAATATATATATAATATATAGATATATATATAATATATAGAGAGAGAGAGAGAGAGGAAGAGAGAGAAATAGAAAGGAGAGGAGGATAGACAGATATAATAGATATATGAAGAGAGAGAAGAGAGAGAGGAGAGAGATCAATCCATGGGACGCAATGTTTCTTGATTCATACTTCTGTTATTTCCAGTATAATTGACCTTAATTCTATGTGATTGTTTGTGTACTTTACTTGATATACACCAGTCATATTAGTATTTATTAAAATGCAGTTCGTGGTTAACTGCTTCATTGGTTTAACTCCCAGTAAAACATGACTTTTTTTCTCCAACCCCTGGTCTGCCATAACGACTTGGTTGACTGACATCGTTCGCTGTGGCAGTATAGGTTTTCATTCATTTCTCTGAATTTTCCTTGTGTGTGTGTGATATCCATTAATCAGCGGAATCTGTCCAGGACATTACGCACTTCGGGAAACAACAGCAAACGCTCCGGAGGGGTTAAGCCCACGAAAAAACATATGTGAAACAACGCATTAAGCAACTAGAGAGAGCGATCTAACATGACCCTCGAGGAGGTCAGTCCGAGTCCGTCCTCTTGACCCCGCGAACACCTTCCTCCCTTCGTCCCGTAGGAGCTGATATAGCCTCCGTTTACACTGCACCAACAAGATCTTTCATAACTACTCTGTCTGTCCAATAATAAACCAGCTTAAACTGATAGTGAGTTCCGTCTGGGACCTGTTAGATAATTAGTTGTTTTTCTTATTTCAACTTAGAGACCATTAGAGTGTGTGGATGTCTATGTTGGTGGTGTGTGTGATATTTTTGTATGCAGTTCTTACACTGCGTTTTTAAGATCTATCAGACCGTCCTTTAGAATGGAACCCGAGGCAGTACAGGTAAAATTCTTCCTGCCACCTCCAGCTCTGAGTAGGCTAGGTAGTTAAATCGCAGGAACGACCACTCCCGCCTGATGGCACCAGCCATCATTGATTGGCCCTTCCTAAGGAGATCCAAGCTCCTCATGTTCACGAGTGACGTCCTTTACATTTAAATACAGTTCTGATAAATCACCAAAGGTGTTTACAAATTGCATATCTTTTCGTGTGACCTTACATAAGCACTCAGGATACCAGCTGTCTGCAAGCATCCCGGTCACCGACAGCAAGTGCAAGTGAAAATCCATCCTCTCCCCACGAGCCATAGCTGGCCGTACTGACAGTGATTGGGCCACTGCATGTGAAAGTCTACTGATGTAACGCCTGGTGAACTCCAAGGAAGCCTTGTCATCAGCTTGTCAGAGTGTTAGAGCGTTTAGCATTCCTTGATCAAATGGATGTTGGTCTGGATATCTTTAAAAGTTTTAGTGAGGTGCATTGTACTTATAATATAGTTACTTATTTCCATAAGACAAGTATACCAGCAAGATACATAACACTGTTTTAGCCAGTAATGTAATAAGCTTCCTATAAGTGTTGTGGCATCACTTTTCCTATCTAGCTGGGGCGATAGACAGGACAGAGGTTTTCGCTTCGGTGCCGCTCTAGGTGGATTTTCATCTCTGATCCCTTCACAGCTGGGGAAGTTTTCCACTTTGCAAAGGATCCCTGAACAGCATAGGACTATTGTGACTGCCCTTTCCTCCTCCACCAGTGTAGTCACATACCAACTCTGGCTTCTCATAAACCAGAAATTCCCTTAGAACCACCCAGGCGACAGGACAAGCTTGTTATCCTCACGGCTAAGTTAGGATTTAAAACCGAATATAAGATTGAAGGATAATTACATCGTGATGATCTGTCCGCGAAAACCTTCGAGGAAATTTTTCGTTATACTCACTATCAAAGACATGGACAGAAAAGGGAAGCAAGATGAGGGATTGCAGTTTAATACAAAGAAGGACTTCATATCCAGCCGCCTCCTTGTACAGATTCCATCTGGATGGAAGTATGTTCTTGTAGCTATTTAAAAGACATCCCTCCTGCTCTGCGCATTTTGCCGACCTCAGTGGCAATTACCTTTTCTCTGAACACCTCGCAATCTCCTTAACGTTGCATAAATGACAAAATAACATGATAGTTGGTGATCAACACATCTTGACTCCTGTTATCAGTTCCATAGCCTCATAATATGTGACCTTCCAAACACTATCCTTGGTTGGCCTCTCTTGACTCTGTCAGTGTCTATCCCCAAGTGGAGCTCCTTTGATACACGTAGCTATCTGACACATAGATCTCATACTTGGATCACAGCCAAATCAGTTTTTCTAAGAGACTTTTGGCTTGGAGCAATAGCTGGACTGCCATTAGGTATTCCAGCAGCACACAGACTGGAGGAAAATCTCTCAGGACCTTCATGAACAAGTCACTTGATGACGGACTACATTATACAGATACCTCATCCACAAACACTTCTCAAATATTGATATTAGAGTCAGGTACTACGTACTGTGAACACATAATAGCATGGGACCATACAATAATGTCCCCTGTAGGCAAGAAAAAATCTAAATCGACTAAAAATTATTGACCCTCATTTGTCCTGTTAGTTTTGTAAAGTTTTCCGAGAGGTTTCATTGTCATCAGCATCGAAGACTACTCAGTCATCACCACATCATCTATGACAGGCAGCACAGATTCCAGAAGGGACGTTAACATCTGACTCTTGCCTCCTCCTCGCGAGTGCTTGGAAATGATGCGTTAGATCAAGGCAGAGATGTGTTTGTCGTTGCCTTGGACATTTGCTGCTGGCTTTCGAGGTGTTTTTCAGGGCGACTTCATTGCTCTCCATCGTGATTACTCGCTAACAGATTCTATCCGTTGTTATTAACCCCTTGCCGGCCCCTGTATTATGTAACATAGACCCTTTTTTCATCGATAAATTGACCATGGAGTATAATAACTACAGTAGCTTCGCAGGCATATTATGACTTTGGTGCATATAATGTGCCTCACACGAGATAGCGAAATGACATCATTAAAATATAATTATGTATGATCAGTGCTGCTCTTTAACATATTCATATTGAAATAGTCGAATAACACCTTCTGATCCCATAAGTGATGATCAACCACAAGGGGATCTATGTGTGCTTTGAGCCTGGTGAAATTTGTGTGTGTGTATGCGCGCGATTCATTCGTACTTGTGCATTTCGACCGTGCGGGTGTGTGATCTCTCTCTCTCCCTCTCTCTCCTCTCTCTCTCTCTCTCTCTCTCTCTCTCTCTCTCTCTCTCTCTCTCTCTCTCTCTCTCT
>NC_051389.1:33930397-33940397 GCF_015228065.2 Penaeus monodon
GATAAATCGTGACATCCTCGTTACCCATGAAGTCTGGGAGACGATCATGGTTGGTTTAAAGCTGCCGCCCTGACTGAGGTACACATTGACGGTCCTAAGCGATCTCGCAGTTGTGACGTATATATGTATATTCACACACACACACACACACACACACACACACACACACAACACACACCCCACACACACACACACACAAAACACACACACAAACAAACACAGATTATATAAAATATATATATAAAATTATATATATATATATATATAAATTGTATATATATAAATTATATATATATAATATATATATATATATATTTATGTATATAAATATATATATATATAATTATATATATATATTTACACACACACACACACACACACACACGACTGTATATACTTACATATATGTGTTTGTGGTAATATCATACTCTCCTCTGAATATTGCCTAGTCACGAACTTCTGATTTCCCATTCTTTCTCAGACTATAAATGCTATACATATGTATACTTTGTAATATGTATTATCTTTTTATGTTTAAATGACAAATATTTGTTTATTTAAATAGATATATTGTCAAAATAATTTTAAGTCCTCAGCCAATTGTATCCTCAGGAAATTGAATAAAATGAGACAGTAGAATAGGATTATTATTTATATCTTATTATTATACAAATATCCTCTTTGGTCTTGTCTTCCGCTGATGATAAGCCTTAAAGGACTAATCACGGCTGTATATAATTTGGCTACTTTGAAATCAGCTCGGCCTTAACGGACTAAATACGGCGGTAGAAGTACCGTTTATCCAAGAGACCTTATCCTGAGCTTTAAGGGACTTCTACTGCTGTTAACTTAGATGGTTTAGCCACGCGTCTATAATAAACAACACTAACAGCAACAAATTGGGTGACCTCAGAGTTGTGTGACGCCTGGTGATCTGTTAATTGTCACCCTTCAGTGATATTCATTAGTGTTTGTGCCACTTTTGTCTCAAGATGTCTGAAGAAGAAAATCAGAGGCGACCTTGCCACCTCTAGCAACACCAAAGGGCAGTACATCTATGAACACATTCGGAGCACCAACTTTCTACAGCCATAACCCTTCATATAGTTCACTATCCTTGAGTGTCATCAAGTTTAGTAATGCAACATCTCCCCTTCCTCCACATGTTTTGGCATAATTTTCAGATGTCATCTTGACTGCTGTGCTTTCAGATGAACCATGTGAAGTGCTGAAGACTTCACTGCTTTCGAGACTGAAATCTTCCATCACTACATGACTTCAGGAACTTCTCAGTAAGGAAAAACTCTGGAACGAAAAATCTTCCAATTTGTTTCACCGAATGAAGAAACTCCATGGCGACAAGTATGGTAGTTTTGACAAGATGATATTTCTATAACTTTTCTTCCAGTGCCTGCCTTCAAATATTCAACAAAGATGAATTTATGGTCCTTCCAGCATGTTCTGTGAATGAAGTTAACAGAACCTGTTGTAAAGCTCACTGTCCAAGTTAATACTCCCCATAATCAAGCACATCTTCTGTCACGTTGCATCACTTCCAACAATAAGTAGCACTACAGGTCAAGAAGTAGGTCTAGAGAGAAGACATATGCTACTATCATATGAAGTTCAAGGAAACAGCAAACAAATGTCTCCAGCTCTGCAACTTCAGCTAAGGCAAACATTAGAAGTGCATAATGTTCGCCACACCTCTTTGGTGCTTTTTCATGTGTGGGACCTACTTTCCAAACATAAATTTATTAGTCAACACTGGTGCTTGCTTCAACAAGTCACAAATCACTCCCACCTATCATGAACTTGTATGCAACCAATGGATCAACAATCCTTGTCTACAAATAAAGAACTCGTACTCTCAAACCCAAGCTTCACTACACATTTCAGTAGACTTTCTATGTAGCAGTTGTGTCTCAAGCCATACTTGGTGCAGATTTTTTTTTTTTTTAGAAATCAGAGACGTCTTGGCACTACTTGTATAAGATCTACTAATCTTCAAATTTCACAAAGAAGCAGCTTGCAGATCTCCACAATCGATGCCGAACCATTTGCTCCACTGCTGAAGTCTTTTCCTTCAGTTATTCAGCCATACTCTGTAACCCTTCCTATAAAGTACTCTTACTCATTACAGAGACAACAGGTCGACCTACATATGCCAAGTCTCGTTGATTACCTCCAAACAGTATTGCTTAGTAAAAGAAGAGTTTTAGCCCTTACGTATGGGTATTATAAGTGCAAGCTCCAGCAACTGGTCATCTACACTACATGTTTCTAAGAAGAATGGAGAACTGTGACCCTGCTGTTATCATAGAGTTTCAGTGCTCAGACTGATGGATTTTTTACCCAATTCCTAACATTCAAGACTTTACTCCTCAGCTTTCTGGATGTTCCATCTAAAATTTATATGGTTAAAGTATTCCACCAAATACCAAGCCACCCTTCAGACATCCCGAAAACAACCATCATCACCCCATTTGGCTTGTATATGTCCAGAAGAATGTATGAGGACTACCATTTTTTTATTGCATAGATATACTCCTTGCTCATGTCTAGACTCCTGAAACAGTTATCGCCTATGATGCTGCTAAGCAGACTCTGCGTGCGGTAACTACACTTGGCTTTCCAAGTCAAGATGCTCCCTAACGTCCATCTCTACAGATACCTCCAACACTGGCACTGGAGTTGTTCTTCAACAATATGTGGGAGGTGAATGGAAGCCTTCAGCCTTTTTCTCAAAGAAACAAAGTAATGCTAAACAGACCCATAGCACATTTGATTTTGAACTTTTAGCAGTTTAAAAAGGGATCAAATTGCTTGGGCATTTAGTAGAAGGCAAGAAGTTCCACATCTTCACAGGTCACTAGCCACTTTCCACAAGGGTACCTACACTCCTTGACAACTTGTCAATTCTTCCCTCATTGATTATGCAGCATTTGCCGCAGGCCAGGCAAATGATGCTGAGCTGCAGCAACTTGAAGAAATCGTCTATATCTATCAGAAATAACAACATGCAATGATCAAGCAATTCCATGACATTTCACGTCCTAGTCTGCGTGCATCACAGCATCCTATGATCTCATGATTCGTCTTCCATACAGTTTCTCCCGTTAGTTTCGATCATGTTCATATTGATATTGTTGGTCCCCCTGCCCTACTTCAGTGGATACAAGTATATCCTCACCTGTGTCGATATATTTACCAGATGGCCAGAAGCAATTCCCTTTGCTGACATTCACTATTGCATTCACTTTGGTGCAAAATTATGACTTTGCTGGAAATTGTAGTGATCTATAAGTATCATTAATAACCGTCGATCCTTTGTACGAAAACTTCAGCTGCCATCACCTGGTTAATTCTTCCAGAAACGCAAGTTAATATGTACGTAAGGTAAGAGGCATATAGAAGAGTGTGAGCGAAGTCATAGAAAGCACTAGAAAAGCACTAGATCCATCTTTACAAAAAGATTAATTTCATTAAAAGCCAGGGCCAAGATTCAAAAATTAGTTTAAAACGAACAAGAACTCATACAGTATTAAAATACACTGAACACACACACACACACAAAAAAAATAGATAAATAAAAATAAAATGAATAAAACTATTTCTAAACACCAAAATATCACGAACACAATGTTAAAACCACACAGGGAAAAATACAGAAACCTTAAAACAAGATAAAAACAAAAAAACAAAAAAAACATTCGCAAAAGAGAGCACAACACCTTATCAAGATTAGAGAAAAGTTAAAGATGCCAACTTACCGCCTGTTAGCTCGTACCCTTGCGACCACAGGCCGGGAACCTATTGCAACTGCCGGGACTCACGGCTAAAAGATGCTCCTCCCCTTGCCCTGGCCGTCCGGGGCCTATATATAAACCTTCCCAGCAAGTAGGTTTACAAAAAGAGGGGAATCTCAGGTCAAACAAGGCGAAGGCGGCATTTCTGTCAAAAGAGGGTGGGATCAAATAATATATATATATTTATTTAACTTTAAAAAAGAGGCTCAGTTGTAAAAACTAGTAATAAAAAAGGATATATATTGTTAAATGATATAAAAAAAAGAAATATATATATATATAAAATATATATATATATGTATATATTATTATATATATATATTATATATAAAATATAAAATATATATATATTATATATAAAATTATATTTTATTATTATATAATTATATATATATATATATATATATATATATATATATATATATATATATATAATGTACTATACAGTTCCAGACAGAATAATGTGTTCTCTTATGCGGATGCGTAAAAAGAAAACGAATAAAACTTTATAATATACAAAAAAAAAAAAACAAAAAAACTGAACAATGCATCTTGCTCCTCCCCATCTCCCTGGACCCGTATACTGACTGGCATTAACTGCCTCGTGTTTGTAAAAGAAAA
This sequence comes from Penaeus monodon, assembly GCF_015228065.2. Taxonomy (NCBI): domain Eukaryota; kingdom Metazoa; phylum Arthropoda; class Malacostraca; order Decapoda; family Penaeidae; genus Penaeus; species Penaeus monodon. Next base: position 33,934,828 of record NC_051389.1, read on the forward strand.
GGGGTAACTATTTTCTATTCTTCCCAGATTCCTCCGTCTTACGGCTGAAGATTCACTACACAGTGGCCATCCTCAGGTCTCGTCGAACAATTTCATTGTCAACTAAAATCACTCAACAACATGAAGACTGGAATACTTCTCTCTCCCTTGTGCCTTTAGACATCCGTAACTCACTCAAATCAGACCTTGGCTTCACTTCTGCAGAGCTTGTATATGGAGCATTAATCCGGAGAAAAACTATAGTTCCCCTGGCTCCATTTCCAACCTTACCCAGGATTTTGCAGCAAAGCTCAAGGATGTTATATCCAAGCTTCGACCTGTTCAGCCACAGCAACCGTCTTCATGCAAATCTTTCATAATTCAGGATCTCCATGACTTTACCCATGTGTTCGTCTGAGTAGATTCCATACGACTTCCTTTACAGCCACCATATGAAATTATTAGACGCACAAGAAAAACTTTCCATCAACCATTGTGGTATTTCTGAAGCAATCGCCATTGATCATGTTAAACCTGCTTACTTGCTGGATGAACCTAACTACCTCGCAAACCATGTTCACCCTTTATATGCCTTGTCACGAACTTCTAGTTTACTTGTATTTATTTCTCCTACTATAAATATTAATGTGTTTACTTTGTAAAATGTTTCGTCTTTGTATATTTAAATAAGAAAATAATTGTAAGCCACAGCACATTGTAAATAAGTATCCTCAGAAAAAGTGAATAACATAAGACACTAATATAGGATTATTATGTAAACCTTATTATTATACAATCATTCTCTCTTGTCTTCAGCTGACGATAAGTCTAAACAGACTAATCATAACTATATATATAGTTTGGCTACTCAGAAATCAGCTCGGCCCTAATGGACTAAATACGCCGGTAGAAATACCGTTAATGTTAATAGCTAAATATGAGAGCTGCAAGTATTGCTTGAAGATAATTAACGAAAATGATTGACAATATTAAGTGTGATATTAATGATATGACATCCATTAATGTTTAGAATAGCAGTGGCAATCATGGTAGTTATGGAAATCGAAAGGGGAAAGGGAGATCCGACTATCATCGTGTGATGTAAGAGACGTTACTGTATGTAATTAATATAGATTACGTGGCGATAAAAGTACGGCGTATGAGATAATAACTGATTTGAATTAACTTATACTTTCTAGTGTCGTTTTATTTGTTACTGCAAATTATATAACCAGAAGGTCCAACGTCTGTTAACATTAGAAAATTATTTTTTACACATGCAAATCTAACTTTAGGTATAAGAATATTGTAGTATGTAACTGCCAACATACAGAATAATATACTTATTATTTGTTCACACAATCATAAACGTTTTAATGTTAATTATATATATGATTCAGCCCGAACATTTTCTGTTTTCAAAAATACCGATCTCCACACACGCGCACACACGCGCGCGCACACACACACACACACACACACACACACACACACACACACACACACACACACACCACACACACACACATATATATATATATATATATATATATATATATATATATATATATATATATATAAAATGAGAGGGAAAAAGAAAAAAAAAATTTGTGTATGAAAGAGGGAGAGAGAGAGAGTGAGAGTGAAAGAGAAAGAGAGTGAAAGAGAAAAAGAGAGAGAGAGTAAAAGAGAAAAAGAGAGAATGAAAGAGAAAAAGAGAGAGAGTGAAAGAGAAAGAGAGAGAGAGTGAAAGAGAGAGAGAGTGAGTGAGTGAGTGAGTGAGTGAGAGAAGGAGAGTGAGAGAGTGAGAGATTGAAAGAGAGATAAAGTGTGTGAAAGAGAGAGAGAGAGTGTGTGTGAAAGAGAGAGAGAGAGAGAGATTGAAAGAGAGAGAGTGTGTGTGAGAGAGAGAGAGAGTGGTGTGTGTGAGAGAGAGAGAGTGTGTGTGTGTGTGAGAGAGAGAGAGTGTGTGTGTGAAAGAGAAAGAGAGAGTGTGTGAAAGAGAGAGAGAGAGCGAGAGAGAGATTGAAAGAGAGAGAGTGTGTGTAAAAGAGAGAGTGAAAGAGAATGAGAGAGTGAAAAAGAGAGAGTGAAAGAGAAAAGAGAGAGAGAGTGAAAGAGAAAGAGAGAGAGAGAGGGTGTGTGAAAGAGAGAGTGAGTGAGTGAGTGAGAGAGAGAGAGAGAGAGAGAGAGAGAGAGAGAGAGAGAGAGAGAGAGAGAGAGAGAGAGAGAGAGAGAGAGAGAGAGAGAGAGATTGAAATAGAGAGAGAGTGTGTGTGTGAAAGAGAAAGTGTGTGAAAGAGAGAGAGAGTGAAAGAGAAAAAGAGAGAGAGAGAGTGTGTGAGTGAGTGAGTGAAAGGGTGAGAGAGTGAGAGAGAGATTGAAAGAGAGTGTGTGTGTGTAAAAGAGAGAGTGAAAGAGAATGAGAGAGTGAAAAAGAGAGAGTGAAAGAGAAAAGAGAGAGAGAGTGAAAGAGAAAGAGAGAGAGAGAGTGAAAGAAAAAGAGAAAGAGAGAGAGAGAGTGAAAGAGAGTGTGTGAAAGAGAGAGAGAGAGAGAGAGAAAAAGTGAAAGAGAGAGTGAAAGAGAGTGAGTGAGTGAGTGAGTGAGAGATAGAAAGAGAGAGTGAGTGTGTGTGAAAGAGAAAGTGTGTGAAAGAGAGAGAGAGTGAGAGAGAGTGAAAGAGAAAGAGAGAGAGAGAATGAAAGAGAAAAAGAGTGAGTGAAAGAGAAAGAGAAGAGAGAAAAGAGAGAGAGAGAGAAAGTGAAAGAGAGAGAGAGAGAGTGAGTGAAAGAGAGAGATAGTGAGTGAAAGAGAGAGATAGTGAGTGAAAGAGAGAGAGAGAGAGTGAGTGAGTGAGTGAGAGAGTGAGTGAGTGAGTGAGTGAGGAGTGAGTGAGTGAGTGAGTGAGTGAGTGAGTGAGTGAGTGAGTGAGGGGGTGAGAGAGAGAGAGAGAGAGAGAGAGAGAGAGAGAGATTAATACCTGGAGTCAAGAGAACAGGGTAGAAACTAACCCAGAGCCACTTATCCGACTGGACAGGCTGGACGACACCTGCGAACTCACAGCCTCATCTCGTGTGAGGAAGTAAAAGGAAAAATAAAGAGGTTTCCTCGTAAGGCTCCAGGCTCCTCACAGATCGGACGCGACGCTCTTATTCACCTTCCTGACAACCTTATACAAGCTTTGACTCACCTCTACAACGCCTCTCTCGCTACTGGCTGTTTTCCCTCTCCCTTTAAGACTGCTTTAGTGGCCCTCATTCCTAAGCCACAGAAAGACCTGTCTTACCAAAAGAGTTACCGCCTTGTTAGTCTACTTAAGACTGGCAAACTTTTCGAAAAAATCATAAATACTCGACTAAGGTGGTATCTCGAAGACCATAATCTTCTCTCACACAAACAATTCAGCTTTCGCTCGCATCGCTCGACGCAGGACGCACTCAACATCATCACAAACTACATAAACAACAACAAATATCGACGACTAAAGACTGTCCTTGTCACAAAACATGTTGAGCGAGCCTTTGACACGGTCTGGCATGCTGGCCTCAAGTACAAGCTGTGCACTAAACTTAATTTCCCACCTTTGATTAGAAAGTTGCTCTGTAGTTTTCTTGATGACCGCAGATTAACATTTCGCACTTAGCTCGACACAATGCGGTTTCAGGTGTCGTTCAGCGCATTAATGACGAACTCGACACCGTCTCGAGATGGGAGCATAAATGCTGTATCAAGACTAATGCGATAAAAACAAAAGTTCTCTTTGTAAGACCACAAAAACTTCTTCCTTACGATAACATTCACCTCAACACCTTCGACAGACTACAAGCACCTCACTAAAGCAGATCCTCTTGTACCATCCTTGGTTTAACCTTTGAAACCTACTTTCGATTTCACTTGCATATCAATTCAAAGGCCGCCTTGGCAAGAAAACTTACATTTGCTTTATCAATTTAAAAGTGCGAACCCACGCACGAAGCTGCATCTATACAAAACACTGATAAAGCCTCTTCTCACATACACACCACTTGCACTCACACAAACAGTATACACTAACAAGAATAAAGCACTCCGATGGATCTATATGGTAGATTGAGATAAATTTATTACATCTCAACTCCACGAGGAAGCTTCTCTGCTTCCTCTGAACATCGAGTGGTATAGGTTGGTCTGTAAACAGACCGACACACTCCGTGCTTGGACAGACTCAACACCATCTTTCGTTCCGGCCGGAGACCGGGATTAGGCCATAATCTTTTTTCTTTGGCATGGGACGAAGAAGTGGATGCAGTTTTTTAGGCTCGGCCGCATCCTTTGAAACCACCTCCTACTCCTTCATTTTCACTTTTCCCCTTCCCCTATCCCTTGTTTTGTTCAGTTTTTGTTTTGTGTTCTCTTATTCTGTTTTTTAACTTTTTTGTGGTTTGTTGTGACCTTTTAATTTCCTAAATTAAAGCTTAACCTCCCCTTTGCCACAGCCCTCATATGCCCGCTTTTAAGTACTTTCACCTCATCACGATATGTGACTGCGATAACCTTACCCACACTATCTCATTATCATTTGTCATAGTGTGGACCCAACATCCTAAATCCTTTGTCACAAGAATTTATGCTAGACTTAACGTTGTTTGGGAGGGGTATGTGGTAAAGTTCATTGCAATAAAAAATCTGATCACTGATGTTACAGGATGGACAATAAAGATCTGAAACGTTTAATTTGTTCCTCATAGTCTTTGATTCTCGCAGATTTTTCTAGACTTCTAGATTACTTAATATCTAATTGTACATCATCACCAACTTCATCTGGATGAAAGTGTATAAAATCAATAAAAATGTCAACATAATTTTAACTGAAATCTTTGGAATCTTCCGTTCCTTGGTGACAAAGAATTCTGAAGACCTATGGCGATCCAACTCAAAGCAATTTTGTCGGTAGGATATTTTATGAGTATTTTTGGTTGTAGTTTCAGTCATTGCATTCGCATTGCAAAATAGGAATTCTTTCTGCTCCATTTTGACAACAATAAATGGATGACGTGTCATTTGCGCGAGATTCCTCCAGTCGCCTGGCATGCTGATATGGGTGGTATTGCCGATTTTTTACTCTGTGATTCCAAAAATTTCGATCCTATGTCAAATAACTATGCACAGACACCATAAATTGTGGTTAATTTCACCTATAGATAATGTTGCTACGTTGTAAGGTCTAAGGAATACCAAAATGCGAATTTCTGTCTGAATCATCTGCAGTTTCAAGATCTCTCTCAGCATCAGCTATGATGCGAGGCTTCCAGTATGAAACCTCTACACTGATTGGTTTGATCAGTGTGTTGGCTTTGTGTATAAGCTGGTTCACTGCCTAAATCGGAACTTTCTTCCGAACCTGGAGAGAATGATTTAGTTGATTTGAGCTTATGCTCAAATCAGCTAATTACTCTGGGAATCCTTACCATTAAAAGCTTCCTGGGATGTTTTTGTTGCAGCCTGGCTTCTGTTGCATGTGCGCTGTCATCCTGGATTCTTGAGTTTGACCAGTGTTGAACTCACTAATGGTTTTTTTCTGGTAGTGTTGAATGCTAATTACCACCTTTGT
>NC_051389.1:33947925-33955085 GCF_015228065.2 Penaeus monodon
ATACTCATGTAGTTTAATAACTAGTAGGGGTCTGAACTATCACATGACATTCCGAGATATAGTGCTCAAGCGTTCGCTGTTTTCTTCGTTACACAGTCTACATCTAGATTCATCTGCACTTCTTGCACCGTGCAGTTGCTAGTACATTCTGTAACCTAAACGTATTCTGGCAATAACTACGTCACACTGTCTAGTTTGACTTCGGTGCCACCTCTATAATGCCATCTCTATACTGATCATAGTGCCTTATGGTACAGCTTTCAGGCCTTTGTGTGTTAATCAGATCTACTAGTTCTTTCTTATGAGAACTTTTCAATATATGTGCAACCCTAGCAAGAGGCATGCCAAGATCTATGTTCACAGTATCCTTGCTGCAGGCTTCTTTCGCCAATTTGTCTACGTGGTCGTGCTTGCGTATGCTAACATGAGATGGTATCCATACAAATTGAATGTTGAAATTACGCTCTGTTGCATAGGTTATGTTACACTTAATGCAGCTCACAATTTCCTCATCGCTACCTGCTTTGAAGGAATTTAGCGTCCGAAGAGCACTTTGGGAGTCACAGAAAACTACTCTAGAGCCATTATCATTTTTTTCAATTCAGCAATCTCTTGCCTGATGCTTTTTTTCATTTCAGCAATCTCTTGCCTGATGCTTCTTATTTCCTCGGCCGTATCCATGTCTTTTTCACCAATGGTTTCTCCTGTGGCACTGTTTCCTGGGATGGGGAATCCCCCTGGCAGTTGCGGGAATTCCTGTGGGTTGGTGACGTCACGTGGCCCTGGGTGGGGGTGTGTGGCTGGGCTGGTTTGTGGGGGCAGTTACGGTGCCAGGCCGTCACACCTTCCACTTCGCACCAAACGCACCTCTTCACGATGGTGGCGGCGTCTTTGTTGTCGTTGTCCTTCTCGTTGTTTCTTGCAGGGCAGTCCTTTGTCTGGTGAGCTTCTGCACAGACAGCACAGCTGTTTCCTTCCTGCAATATTTAGCTACATGGCCATAACCCTGACACTTGAATCTTCCAAAGAATTGGTACTCTTTGGGTGGCGGCTGTTCACCACTCCATACAATGATGATCTTGTTCAAGGGCTGTCCGTCCTTATAAATCCTCCGGGCTTTAAAAACACCCAGAAGATGCAGTGCTTCCTCAGCGGCAGCCTCCTTCGGAAACCTGGTAACTTTTAGGCTGATAGTCGTCTTTGTTCTGCAGAGAGATCTCCGTAACAGTGCCATAGCCGTACATAGACGTAGCGGGAGGATGTCCATCTTCCTTGTACCATGTCTAGCAGCCTTCCTCTTGGAGGGGCGGCAGCTGGCTAATCTCCCTCATTCACTTGATTTTATTGACGGAAGACGTGTCTGGAAAGGCCAGTCTAATGTACCTCTCTGGAGGGCGATGGGATCGCGCTTTTGGCTCGTCCCGTTTGCTTTCTCGGTCAGGTTGCTGGTGTCATTTGGCATGGTTTTCACTTTCTTCCTTCTGGTCTGATCGAGTTGGAATCCCTCGTTATCAGCATCAGAGTCGGCAGTCAAATCTACATCTTTCATATCCCTATGTCCGGTGGAATCAATCCCTCCCATAGGGTGGAGGGTTGAGGGGGTGGTAGTTGGCACTGGGGGGGCATTGAGCACGTCCCCACCCACATCCATGGTAGTACAGTGAGGGGGAGGTTGTCCCATCCGCTTCTTAGATGAATAATTCCCTGCAGTCGGGCGTGGGGAGGGTGCGAGCGCCAGGTCAAGTGCTGTCACATATACATTCAGCAGGTCTCGCCAACGGTCGTTGGTACAGCACCCTGTTCAAGCAGTGCTCAGGAAGCAGTCGCGGTTAATTCCGTAGGCTGCATAGCACCGAAACCTGAAGTCTAAGATGTGCTTTTTGCACTTCTGTGGCCATATCAAACATACTGTACCCAGTGTCCCGAAAACTTTAATCTGCTAATGTTAGGAAGACAGGCTTCGCTCAGGCAACTGTTAGGCGAGAGGCCATACGAAGATTTCAGGGTAAGTAAAACTCCTCATGTGAATAATGAGGCTGTCATATCGAAAGCTCTTACAGACTGGATCAAGGAAAACGTGGCAGAAGCTGTTCTTACCTATAACCTCACCTTGGAGAAATATAGGGGATTCAAGGAGGTCCATTTCAATTTACTATCCAACCATATATATTGGGAGGGCACTTCCGCAAGAGACACAGGCCATAGGTTAGTCAGAGAACATGAGAGGAGATCCAGGATTGCCTGTAAGGAAACATTACCCTTCATAGGAAGCAAAAAGACTAACTGTGAATGTGGCTTCCTGACACCTCCGCGGTTCGCTGGGGGCCATGCAGATGTCGATATTTTAGGAAGGGCATCCAACGAGAAGAGGGCGGCAAAACCAAACCAAGGCATCACCTAAACCCCGGGCAGGGAAGCCGCATGGTGTATATACTCTCCACATAAGTTTATAACATTTTAACACATTTTCTGTAATATCCTGCCAGTAAATCACGTGCATCATTACTTCTCATGCTTTCAGGGCTGGCGTTGGTCGTACATTGTGACAGGAGGAATGGGCATCGTTGCTACTCTGTGCTTGATATTTGTAGTTAAAGAACCTCAAAGGAACAGTCAGCTTGAAAGTGAATACATCGCTGATAAACAAAGGAAAGACGATGCTGAGAGTGAAAATGAGATGTGCAATACCGAATTTACAAGGAAAACTGGTGATTCTGATAGTGTGGTTGCTTCCCCAACTGGAAGCGCTGCAAGCGAAGGTTTGGTCGGGGGTAACACGGGCCTGAAAGAGGTGCTGAAATCCCTTGTTCGGCCGGCCATGATGGTGCTCGCTTTCGCTGCCTGCATTAGGCACACAGGTTAGTCCCTAAACGCTAGTAAATGCACCTTTTCCCAAAGTTAATAAACAAATTCAGCAGTGCTTGCTTGCTTGAGATTTGCGAAGTTCTGGCTTCGCCCGGGCCTTTCACTTATGGCCCGGCAATTCACCAGTAAGTAAAACTCTGATGATAATTAATAATTCTCTCTTAATATTACATTTGTACAGATAATAACATATAGATTCCTATATCAATATATGCATATATATATATATATATATATATATATATAATATATATATAAATAATATATATATATATATATATATATATATATATATATACCCATATACTGTATATGTATATGTATAAATATATATAAATATACATAAATAATATATGAATTATATTAAAAAAAAAAATATATATATATAAATATAAATAAATAATAAATATATATATAATTTTTTTTTTTAATATAAATTCATATATATATTATGTATATTTATATATATTTATACATATACATATACAGTATATGGGTATATATATATAATATATATATATATATATATATATATATATATATATATATATATATATAATATATATATATATATAATATATATATATATATAATATATATATATATATATATATATTATATATATATATATATATATATATATATATATATATGCATATATTGATATAGGAATCTATATGTTATTATCTGTACAAATGTAATATTAAGAGAGAATTATTAATTATCATCAGAGTTTTACTTACTGGTGAATTGCCGGGCCATAAGTGAAAGGCCCGGGCGAAGCCAGAACTTCGCAAATCTCAAGCAAGCAAGCACTGCTGAATTTGTTTATTAACTTTGGGAAAAGGTGCATTTACTAGCGTTTAGGGACTAACCTGTGTGCCTAATGCAGGCAGCGAAAGCGAGCACCATCATGGCCGGCCGAACAAGGGATTTCAGCACCTCTTTCAGGCCCGTGTTACCCCCGACCAAACCTTCGCTTGCACCGCTTCCAGTTGGGGAAGCAACCACACTATCAGAATCACCAGTTTTCCTTGTAAATTCGGTATTGCACATCTCATTTTCACTCTCAGCATCGTCTTTCCTTTGTTTATCAGCGATGTATTCACTTTCAAGCTGACTGTTCCTTTGAGGTTCTTTAACTACAAATATCAAGCACAGAGTAGCAACGATGCCCATTCCTCCTGTCACAATGTACGACCAACGCCAGCCCTGAAAGCATGAGAAGTAATGATGCACGTGATTTACTGGCAGGATATTACAGAAAATGTGTTAAAATGTTATAAACTTATGTGGAGAGTATATACACCATGCGGCTTCCTGCCCGGGGTTAGGTGATGCCTTGGTTTGGTTTTGCCGCCCTCTTCTCGTTGGATGCCCTTCCTAAAATATCGACATCTGCATGGCCCCCAGCGAACCGCGGAGGTGTCAGGAAGCCACATTCACAGTTAGTCTTTTTGCTTCCTATGAAGGGTAATGTTTCCTTACAGGCAATCCTGGATCTCCTCTCATGTTCTCTGACTAACCTATGGCCTGTGTCTCTTGCGGAAGTGCCCTCCCAATATATATGGTTGGATAGTAAATTGAAATGGACCTCCTTGAATCCCTATATTTCTCCAAGGTGAGGTTATAGGTAAGAACAGCTTCTGCCACGTTTTCCTTGATCCAGTCTGTAAGAGCTTTCGATATGACAGCCTCATTATTCACATGAGGAGTTTACTTACCCTGAAATCTTCGTATGGCCTCTCGCCTAACAGTTGCCTGAGCGAAGCCTGTCTTCCTAACATTAGCAGATTAAAGTTTTCGGGACACTGGGTACAGTATTTTTGATATGGCCACAGAAGTGCAAAAAGCACATTTAGACTTCAGGTTTCGGTGCTATGCAGCTACGGAATTAACCGCGACTGCTTCCTGAGCACTGCTTGAACAGGGTGCTGTACCAACGACCGTTGGCGAGACCTGCTGAATGTATATGTGACAGCACTTGACCTGGCGCTCGCACCCTCCCCACGCCCGACTGCAGGGAATTATTCATCTAAGAAGCGGATGGGACAACCTCCCCCTCACTGTACTACCATGGATGTGGGTGGGGACGTGCTCAATGCCCCCCAGTGCCAACTACCACCCCTCAACCCTCCACCCTATGGGAGGGATTGATTCCACCGGACATAGGGATATGAAAGATGTAGATTCGACTGCCGACTCTGATGCTGATAACGAGGGATTCCAACTCGATCAGACCAGAAGGAAGAAAGTGAAAACCATGCCAAATGACACCAGCAACCTGACCGAGAAAGCAAACGGGACGAGCCAAAAGCGCGATCCCATCGCCCTCCAGAGAGGTACATTAGACTGGCCTTTCCAGACACGTCTTCCGTCAATAAAATCAAGTGAATGAGGGAGATTAGCCAGCTGCCGCCCCTCCAAGAGGAAGGCCGCTAGACATGGTACAAGGGAGATGGACATCCTCCCGCTACGTCTATGTACGGCTATGGCACTGTTACGGAGATCTCTCTGCAGAACAAAGACAACTATCAGCCTAAAAGTTACCAGGTTTCCGAAGGAGGCTGCCGCTGAGGAAGCACTGCATCTTCTGGGTGTTTTTAAAGCCCGGAGGATTTATAAGGACGGACAGCCCTTGAACAAGATCATCATTGTATGGAGTGGTGAACAGCCGCCACCCAAAGAGTACCAATTCTTTGGAAGATTCAAGTGTCAGGGTTATGGCCATGTAGCTAAATATTGCAGGAAGGAAACAGCTGTGCTGTCTGTGCAGAAGCTCACCAGACAAAGGACTGCCTGCAGAAACAACGAGAAGGACAACGACAACAGAGACGCCGCCACCATCGTGAAGAGGTGCGTTGGTGCGAAGTGGAAGGTGTGACGGCCTGGACCGTAACTGCCCCCACAAACCAGCCCAGCCACACACCCCCACCCAGGGCCACGTGACGTCACCAACCCACAGGAATTCCCGCAACTGCCAGGGGGATTCCCCATCCCAGGAAACAGTGCCACAGGAGAAACCATTGGTGAAAAAGACATGGATACGGCCGAGGAAATAAGAAGCATCAGGCAAGAGATTGCTGAAATGAAAAAAAGCATCAGGCAAGAGATTGCTGAATTGAAAAAAATGATAATGGCTCTAGAGTAGTTTTCTGTGACTCCCAAAGTGCTCTTCGGACGCTAAATTCCTTCAAAGCAGGTAGCGATGAGGAAATTGTGAGCTGCATTAAGTGTAACATAACCTATGCAACAGAGCGTAATTTCAACATTCAATTTGTATGGATACCATCTCATGTTAGCATACGCAAGCACGACCACGTAGACAAATTGGCGAAAGAAGCCTGCAGCAAGGATACTGTGAACATAGATCTTGGCATGCCTCTTGCTAGGGTTGCACATATATTGAAAAGTTCTCATAAGAAAGAACTAGTAGATCTGATTAACACACAAAGGCCTGAAAGCTGTACCATAAGGCACTATGATCAGTATAGAGATGGCATTATAGAGGTGGCACCGAAGTCAAACTAGACAGTGTGATGTGGTTATTGCCAGAATACGTTTAGGTTACAGAATGTACTAGCAACTGCACGGTGCAAGAAGTGTAGATGAATCTAGACATAGACTGTGTAACGAAGAAAACAAACGAACGCTTGAGCACTATATCTCGGAATGTCATGTGATACAGCTTTTCAGACCACCTAACATGAGGTATAAAGAACTATGTGAATATTTCATTTCATCTGATACATTGGAAGATATACTCGTACTATACCCTAAATTTACTATGTAATAACTACCGTAAGCAAATAACTGTGTTATTCAAACACGGTGGCAAAAGCATATGAAAGTAATAATTTTTGTATGATGTATGATTTATATTTCAATTGTACAGTTGCAGTAGTTACAGACTACTGTACTATGTCAGATATATGTAAAACTGTAATCTTGATTGCCCACGCCTGGGCAGATAGCCAGGGTTGTAAATAAACTTACTTAACTTAACTGAGACTCGAAAGAAGAGTCCTAAAAAGAAACTCGAAAAAAGTCCTAAAACTAAAATCCACCGCTTGCCAAGCTCTGAACATATGCTATTCAAAGCGATGACATTGAAGTAATCTAATGTGTGTGTGAGTGTGTGCGTGTGCGTGTGTGTGTGTGTGTGTGTGTGTGGTGTGTGCATATGTGTGTATGTGTACGTGTATGTGCATGCACATGCATATGTATATGTCTATGTCTATGTATATGTATATGCATATATGTATATGTATATGTATATATATATATAATAATTA
>NC_051389.1:33955185-33967685 GCF_015228065.2 Penaeus monodon
GGGGAAGGGTGGGGGCCGGGGGGAGGCCGGGGGGCATTTTCTGGAGCAAATAGTCATGCAAATCATACGGGCGACATAAATTTTTGGCATTAGGGCTTGTGCGCAAGTTACCGAGTTGTACCATTTTTCACACGCACGCATATATATATATATATATATATAATATATATATATATAAAAATATATCTTTTATATATATAAAAAATACATAAAATATATATATAAAATAAATTTTATAATATAATAAATATATATATATATATTATATATTATTATATTAATTCCAAATATATATATATATATATATTTTATATATTATATATATATTTAATATATAAAAATTTAATTATGTATAGTATAATATATTATATGTATATTCTTCATTCATTTTACAGCACTGCACAAACAACCAAAAACACACCCACCCCCCCCCCCGTCCCCCCAACCCACCCTACACCCCACCCCACCCCCACCCCCCCACACCCACACACACACACACACACACACACACACACACACACACACACAACACCACACCACACACACACCACACACAAAACACACACACAAACACCACCACAGGCACCACCACACACACCACACCACCACACACACACACACACACACACCCACACACACACACCCAAATATAAAAAAGAAAAATTAAAAAAAAAAAAAAAAAAAAAAAAAATAAAAAAAATAATATATATATATATATATATATATATATATATATATAACCTTTATTTGTAATAAAAATCACTTGTTTCAGTTGCCTGGCATTAGAACAGCAAGGAAATGTATCCTCCTGCACGTGGGATTACTCTGGCTTGGGACTCCAGTACCAGGTTCTCGCAGGCCCCGCCTTCGTTGCTGTCTTCACAACTGCCGGTGTCATCATTGGCGTCATGCAAAATTTCCCCGGTAAATCGTTTTATTTAGGATTTAAAAAACTGCAAATAGATTTTATCTCCAAATCCCCAAAAAAGAAAAGTCAAAGAAACGTTTGCTCTATAATCAAAAAAAAACTTATCAAAGAAGATAGTGGTAAAAATTCTGTGCGACTCTGTCGCCACAGGGCTTACTGGTGCAGCTATGTCATATTGGCAGCTTGTTATTCTGAGGATGATTATGGGTGCTGGGTAAGGAAGAGATTATTTTTCGATTGTGAATATACCGCATATAACACATGTGATCGCAAAATAAACGCCGCTGACGTGTTTGGCAATGACAAAGCTTCTTTTCCCCCCAGAGAGCTGGTTTTTCGCCGGGTGTACATAGATCTCGATAGTTTCCGAGGTAGGTATTTGGGCGGGGGAATACTTTTTTTTAATGAACTCTTGGATTAATACAATTCGGGTATTGCAAGAAATCAAGTAAAATAGAAATTTAAAATGAAACGCAGAAATTAAACACAGAATATATATTATATATTATAATATATATTAAAATATATATAAAAAATATTTTATATTATTTGGGGTGTGGTTTTGTGTTGGGGTGTGTTTTTGTGGGGGTGTGTGGTTTTTGGGTTTTGTGTGGGGTGTGTTGTGTGTTCATCTTAAATTTTGCATCTTGAATCTTTAATGAAACAATTATCAACACAACACACACACACCACACACACACACACAACACACACACCACAAAACCACACACACACACACACCAACCACACACAACAACACACACAAAACCCCCCATTTTTAACACAAAACTCTTCCCCAACAGTCGAAGCGTGCTCTCGCTCTGGGAATTTTCAACGGGGGCATTTTTACTTGGGGTAGGGCCTTCCACGCCGTTGGAAATTTCATCACCGGCGGACATTGCTGGTATGGTGTTAGCAACCATATTTGAGAATGTCTCTGTTTTTGGCATGGGTTTCCCCGAATAGACTTTTTTTATAAAACTGTTTTATAAATGTACTTTTTAGCAAAAGGTATATGGAGTGTCTCTCCTTTTTCATTTCCTGAAAGATTTTAGGGTGCCTCAACATGGGACTGGGGACAGGATTTTGGGTATTGATACATACCTAAAAATGTATATATTTAACACACAACCAACACAACACCCCACACACACCCCACCACCACAAAAAAAACCCCACACCACACACACACCACACACCCCACCACACAAACCCCCCACCACACCACACACCCCCCCACCCACCACCCCCCCACACACACAACACAAAACCAACACACACCCCACAAAACACACAAACACACAACACACAAACCCCCCGGCCCCAAACAAAAACCCCAACAGAAACCCCCCCCAAAAAAAAAAAAAAAAAAAAAAAAACCCAAAAAAAAAAAAAACAACATGTAGTATAACAAATGAATTTTTTTTTTTGTTTTTTTTTCTGTTGTTGTGTTTTGTGGGGTGTGTGGGTGTGTTTTGTTTTTTTTTTTTTTTTTTTTTTTTTTTTATATATATATATATAATATATAATATATATTTATGTCTGTATAAAAATATATATATACTTCTTATGTATGTATGTAGTACATACATGTTGTGTGGGGGTGTGTTTTGGGTGTGGGGTGGTGTTGGGTGTTGTTTTGGGGGTTTGTTTGGGGTTTTTTGGGGCCTGTTTTTTTTTGTGTTGCGTTTTTGTGGGGTGGGTGGGTGGGTTGATTGTTTGTGTTGGTTGGTTGGTGTTGGGGTTTGGTGGTGGTTGGGGTGTTGGGGTGGGGTTTTGTGGGTGGTGTTGGTGTTTTGGGGTTTGTGGTGGGGTGTTTTTTTTGGTTGGTTACGAATTTATTATATATTTTTTAATATAAATTAATTTTAAAATTTCCCCCCCCTTTAATTTAATAAATTTTTTGTAAAATTTTGTTGGTTGGTTGGTGTTGGTTTGGGGGGTGGGGGTTTTGTGGGGGTTGGGGTTTTGGTGTGGCGCTCGAGGCCACCATTTGCCGGGGCAGTGATATTTAGCTGACTTTTGGGTTTATTATTAGTTTTTTTTTTTTTATTATACCCACTTAGTATTTTTAATAAAAAAAGGGATTAATTTAAATTGTTATTTTTTTATTAAAAGTGAAAAATTTTTAAAAAGGTATCTCCCCAAAAACCGGAACCCTGGAGTAGGGAATTGCAACCCTCCAAGCTTTTTTCCAGGCGGGTGCGTCCCCACGACGGGCGTACTTCTATTATTGTTTTTCCTCGGGGCAGCTAAAAGAATTTTTTCCCCCCGTGAAATAAGAGCCCAAAAAAGTGGTTCTTACCAAAAAATCGCGCCTTTTTGCCCACACCCCAAACAAAAGCGACCCCAAACCACACCCCACAAAACCAAAAAAAACAGAGGGCCCGGGCCAAAAGGGGAAGTACCACAAAATAAAATAACCCCGCATCGCGCAAATACCCCAACCCAACACACAAAATTTAAAAGACCCAAAAAAAAAAAAAAAAAAAAAAAAAAACCCACACCCCAAAAAAAAAAAATTATAAAAAAAAAAAAAAAAATTTTTTAAAACCCACCACACACACCAAAACCCCCCACATCACAAAATCCCACCCCCAAAACCCTTTCAAACACCCGGGGCCCGGCAACCCCCACACCAAAACCCAACAAAACCCCCCACACAAACACACTCCCCGGGGAAATGAACCACAAAACCCCACCAACCACACCACCGCAACACACACCACACACACACACACACACACCACCACACACACACACACCCCACACACACACACACACCACACACACACACACACCCCCCAACACACACACCACAAACCACCCAAAACCCACACGCCCCACACCCACCGCCACGGCAAAAAACATGACACGGACACACATGCAAAACGACACACACACAACACACACACCCCACACACACACACACACCCCAAAACCAAAAACAAAAACACAAAAAACACACACACACACCCCACCACACCACACACCCCACACCCAAATCCACCCACCCACACACACACACCACACACAAAACCACCCCACACACACACACACACACACACACACACACATATTTTAAAATATTATAAAATATATACAAAAAATGCAACCACACACCACATGCATTTTAAGACAAAGAACAAAAAAAATTTTCCCAAAATTAAAAACACATTAAAAATCAAAACGGGGAACGAAAGGGAAAAATAAAGGAGATGGAAAATTAATCTGTCTGTAACGAAATGGATGATAAACATTAAAATACTAGGAATCGAGACCAATTGGAAAAGTAATAAAATTTTCAAAACTAAAAAAAACAAGACAGTTTTTTTTTCTGGAAAAAAAGAAGGAAATTATAGTCAGGATTTCTATGATTTCAGAAAAAAAAAAAAAATGCACTAATTTGGGTCATCATCAATAACGGTATGCTCAATTTTTGAGCACCGGGACCCTCTCACCATCCTTCGCCCCTAAACTCGATCTTCGTTTTCTTTCCCCTTGTCCACGACAGCCCGCAAAATTGGTACGCCCAAAAATGCCTCGTCGTTGGCTGGGCACCTTGCCGCGGGACGAGGTCGCGGGGTCGTGATGTTGTTGGCTGCACCCAAAACGTTCAACGATGTCGGGGGAAACACCGGGCTCCACAAGCACCATCAACCCCGCCAAAACGCACTGGGGCCAGCGCGGGGGGGCCCAAACTCCCCAAAAATGAAACCCGATCTCGATGCCTTTGAAAAATTTGGGACCGTGATGCCAGCTCGTGCAAAAGGAACAGTTTGGGGAGGGCCCACGTCCATCAAAAGGGCCCTCAATGGCTGATATCATCATCATCTCAATAAAAGATCGCATTTTTAAAATCGAATACAACAAAAACCTCTAACATTAGTATTATACAATGCTACCACCAACCAACATTGCAAGTGAAGAAATGGGAATTTTTTTTTTAACACCTCCAAGAAAATTAGACACTCCCTAAAGAGATGTAAAAAAATTATGGGGGGGCCCCCAACCAAGTAGGGAAAAAAGATCTAAAAAAAGACCTTTGGAAATTCGGGCCTTTGGGGATTAATGAAAGAGGTGAAATTTTTTTGATTCTGTATACAAAAAATTAGTTATAGCCAAAACCCTTTTTTCCAACACCACCCAAGCATTGACACGTGTTTTTACCCAAAAAAAGAACCGCCCCAAATTGACTATTGTGTTGAACCAAAATGGAAAAATGTATAAAAAAAAGCCAAAAAAAAACCTGGTCCGATGCAACAGGACCCCAATACTAAATATCGACTTTCAAATAAGGGCTCAAAAAAAAGAGCGTCCAACACTACCATAAAGCCCCTTTACTACAAAAACTCTTACAGAATTTTCGTGTCAACAAATTTGAATTTCCAATCAATGTTAAATGAAAAAAAACCAATGAGTTTGGGGAAAAGGAAAAAACTTTTTGGCGTGCTTAAGAAACTAACGCCAAAAAAAAAAAGACAAATTCCCCTGGATTCTGCAGAAAAATTGAAATTGAAACAAAAAAAATGCCCCAAAATCAAAGGGTATCAATAATTTAGTTTAAGAAGTAAATTTTTCAAAAAAAAAAAATACAAAAAATTTAAAGATTTTGGACGAGATAAGGAAAAATTTTAAAAGAACATTGCCAAAATTTAAAACGTTCTATCGATAAGACAAACTAAAGAACTTACCAAAAGTACGAAACTTTCACGAAAAAATTAAACCCACAAAGGACATACAAAACTGAAGATGCCCAGTTTTATTGAGGAAAAAAATAAAAATAGATGGAATCAATATTGTTCCAACCTGTACAAAAAAATAAAGATCTAACAAAAACAATTAAAAGCCTTTAAAAAAATTAAAAAAAACAAAAGCCCCGAAATAGATGAAATAACGCAGAAATAATCAAGAATCTGGCGAAAATGTTGAATACTTCTACAAACTTGTACGAAATTTTGGAAAAGAAAGAATGGGCCAAAAAACTGGGGTAAATCAGGCTCACTCCCCTACCCAAAAAAATGATGCACCCAAAGTAACTTAAAAGGGCAATTTTCAAATAAATACTGCAGCAAAAAAAAAAATTAAATTATTGCTGAAAGAGAGAATTAAAGTTAAGAGAAAATTGCAGACGAACAAACGGGTTTTTGCCTGGAAAAAGGTACCAGAAACCAATTCTAAATCAAAAAATTTATATAGAGAAAAATAAGAAATCAAAAAGACCTATACCTGTGTTTCATTGATTACTCGAGTCTTTTCATACTGTTTTATCACGATATCTCTGGAAAAACATGAAAGATATGAATTTCCCCAAGCACTATTAACAAAAAAAACCCGTAGACCAACAACAACAACTGTAAGAATATTTGGGTTTTTTCAGAAGGTTTGAAGTCAAACAAGGATCGACAAGATTATTCTGTCCCGCACCTTTTTAATTATTTCTGAAGAATTTTTAGAGGGCTCTAGAAATTTTGAAGGAACTGTAGATGGAGGTAAAATTCAAATCTAAGATACGCCATGATATAGTTTTTTTAATTGCCAGCGTAACAATAAATACAACAAAAACTAGAAAAAGTTAAGAAGCAAACAAAAAGGGTGGTTTTTTTTTAAGCCAGAAAACTAAGACTTAAATTCGAAGATAACCGCATGAACGATGAGAACATGTTACAACAATAAGTGGGTTTTGGAAAAAGTGAAAAATTTCATTATCTTGGGCTGTTTTTACTAAAAAAATATGAGATTACCCGGGGATAAAAAAAAGAAATTCCATTGCCAAAAAAAGCCAATTGCTCTCAATAAAATCTGGAAAGACCCAAGCATTTCCTTACAGACAAAACTGGGTTAAAGAACTCATTATTTCCCAATTGCGTTTTCTGAATGATGGGAGCTTAAAAAAAGACAAGAAAAAAGGGCCTATTTTGAACTATGGTTTTACAGAGAGTACTACTATTAAAAAGGACAAAAAGAAAAAAAATAAAGAAGTGCGTGAAAAAAGATTGTAAAGACCGCTGTTGGGCATCTTGAACAAAAGGAAACTAAAATTTTTTTGGTCATGTGTGGAAGTAAAATATTTGGAAAAACTTGCTGGGGATGGGATAGAAACAAGGAAGAGGCAACCGAAGACAAAACTGAGGACAAATTCAAAAATATTTTCGGGCTGTCGATGGTACAAGTGGAAAAAAAAACGAAGATCGAGTTTGGGGGGAAGGATGGGGGGGAGGGCCCGGTGCCAAACATGAGCATACCGTTATTATGATATATATATAATAATTTTAAAATAAAATATATATAATATTAAAATACTATACATAACATATTGCATATAATAACATGACATAACATATACATAGCTGGCATGCACAACCTACCCCAACACAAATAATTGCCCCCCACAACCCAAACCCCAACACCCCCAACCCCCACACCCAAAACACCACCCCCCCCACACACCACCCCAACAAAAGCCCCCCCCCCCATTAGATTACTTCAATGTCATCGCTTTGAATAGCATATGTTCAACTTTGGGCGGTGGGTTTTTTTTTTAGGACTTTTTTCGAGTTCTTTTTGGATTTCAAGGGTTTTGCCCCCCGGTTTGAAAAATTATTTTTTACTATTATTACATAGTAATTTATATATACGAGTAATTTAATATCAATAAAAAAAATTCACATAGTTTTCTTTAACCTATGTTAGGTGTTTAACTTATAATGACATTAATATTTTCCAAGGTCGTTTTCTTTCTTTTAAATCAATTTATTCACGCAAAGCACCTAAATTTTAAGTTTCTTCCTAACGTATCCCGAAAAACCACTACATTTTAGTTTGATTTCCACCTCTATTTGGGATCCCATAAAGTCTAGTGCCCTTGGTACCCTTTCAGGCCTTTTTTAATCAGTCTATAGTTCTTTTTTATGAGAAACTTTTCAAATTTTGTCAACCCTAGCAAGAGGATCCCCGATCTATGTTCCAGTATCCTTGCTGCAGGCTTCTTTCCCAAATTTTTCTACGTGGCGGCTTTCGTATGCCACATGAGATGGTATCCAACAAATTGAAAGTTGAATTGCCTGTTGCTAGTTATGTTCACTTAAGCACCACAATTCCTCATCCTACCTGCTTTAAGGAATTTTGCGTCCGAAAAACCTTTGGGACACGAAAACACCTAGACCCTTTATTTTTTTCAATTCAGCAAACTCTTCCTATTTTTTTTTTCATTTCAGCAATCTCTTCCTGTGCTTCTTATTTCCCGGCCATCCTGTCTTTTTTTCCAAGGGGGTTCTCCCGTGGCACTGTTTCCGGGGGGGGAATCCCCCGCAGTTGCGGGGGTTCCTTGGGTTTTGGGGACGTCACGTGCCCCGGGTGGGGGGTGTGGGCGGGTGGTTTGTGGGGGGCAGTTAGGTGCCAGGCCGTCACACCTTCCCCTTCGCACCAAACGCACCTCTTTGAGGTGGCGGCGTCTTTGTTTGTTTTCCCCTTTTCGTTGTTTCTTGCAGGGGGTCCCTTTTTCTGGGGGCTTCTGCCAACAGCACAGCTTTTCCTTCCGCAATATTTTTGCACAGGGCCATAACCCTGACACTTGTACCCAGACCAAAACCTCGGGAGCCCAGGGTCAATGAGCTCGGCTCTATGTATCTTAAAAAATTGGGTTTACTTTTTGGGGTTGGCAGCTGTTAAACCATTTTCCCATCAATTAAAATGTTTCGGGGTTCAAAGGGCCGGGGTCCGCCCTTTTATAAATCCCCCCGGGGCTTTAAAAAAAACCAAAAAGAGGGGGGGGGGGCCCCTCAAAGGGGCACCCTTTGGAAAAACCCGGTCCTTTGGCCCTGAAAAGGGTCTTTTTTCTGAGGAACCCAACGGGGTGCTATGGGGCCGAAAAAACGGGGGAAAGGACAATAGGGGTTCCCGGGGGTTCCCCCTTTACATTTTAAGGGGGCCCTTCCCCCTTGGGAGGGGTCGGGGGGCAGTGGGGCTTTAATCTCCCTAAATTCACTTGTTTTTATACGGGGGACGTTTTGGGAAAAGGGCCCTCTGTTTTAACCTCTCGGGAGGGGTGGGATGCGTTTTTGGCTCCCCCCGTTTTTTTTCCTGGGTTCAGGTTGCGGGTTTTTCTTTTTTGCAGGGTTTTTCATTTTCTTCCTTCTGGTTGACGATTTTGGAAAAATCCCTCTTTATAAAGCCCCAATCGGCATTTAAATCTACTCTTTCATATCCCTAGGGCCCGGGTTGGAATCAACCCCCCCCCATGGGTTTGGAGGGTTGAGGGGGGGGTTATTTGGGGCACGGGGGGGCTTTGAGCACGTCCCCCCCCCAAAACCATGGAGTACATGAGGGGGGGTTTGGTCCCCCGCTTTTTAGAGGGAAAATTCCCGTGGGGGCCCCGGGCCGGGGGAAAAGGGTTTGCGACCCCCCCGGGGGTTTCCGTGTTTTCAAATTACATTCGGGCAGGTCTCCCCAAAACGGTCTTGGTACAGCACCCTTTTCGGGGCCGTGTTCAAAGCAGGTGGTGGTTTTAAATTTTCCGTGGGCCCGAAATAGCACCAAAACCTGAAGTTTTAAGATTTTTCTTTTTGCACTTCTGGCCATACCCAAAATATGTACCCAGTGTCCCAAAAAACTTTAAAATTTTGCAAATTTTAGGAAGACGGGCTTCCCCTAAAGGCCCAACTTTTTTAGGCAAAGGGCCAAAACGAAGATTTCGGGGTAAAATTAAAACTCCTCTGTGAATAAGGGAGGCTTTTCATATCGAAAGCTCTTACAGACTGGATAAAAGGAAAAAAAGTGGCAAAAGCTGTTTTTTACCGGGAACCTCCCTTTGGAAAAAAATATAGGGGGTTTTTCCCAAGGAGGTCCATTTTAAATTTTTTAACTATCCAAAAATATATTTTGGGAGGGCACTTCCGCAAGTGCCCCCAGGCCCTTTTAGGTTAGGTCGGGAAGGACTTAAAGGGGGGAAGATCCAGGATCGCCTGTAAGGGAAACATTACCCTTCTAGGAAGCAAAAAGACAAACCTTTTAATTTTGTGGCTTCCTGACCCCTCCGGGGTTTTTCCGTCCCGGGGGGCCACCCAGATGTCGATTTTAGGAAGGGGAAACCCCAAGGGAGAAGAGGGCCCCCCAAAACCAAAAACAAAGGCATCACCTAAACCCCCGGGCGGGGAAAGCCCCCAGGGTGTATAAAATCTCCCCCAAAAAATTTTTATAACTTTTTAAAACCCTTTTTCTGAAATATCCTCCCAGAAAAATCACGTGACCCTTTAACTTCTCATGCTTTCGGGCGGGCGTGGTCGTCCCTTTGGGTGACAGGAGGTTGGGCATCGTTGCTACCTTTTGCTTGATATTTGAGTTAAAGAACCTCAAAAAAAAACGGGTCAGCTTAAAAGGAATACATCGCTGTAAAAAAAGGGAAAAAGACGAGGGCTGAGAGTGAAATGAAGTGCAAAAAACCGAATTTAAAAGGGGAAAATTTTTGATTTGATAGTGGGGGTTGTTTCCCCCAAAAGGGAAGCTTTTGAAAGCGAAGGTTGGTTTGGGGGGGGTAACAGGGGGCCTAAAAGAGGTGCTGAAACCCCTTGTTGGGCCCGGCCATGATGGGGGCTCGTTTCCCCGCTGTGCTTTAAGGCACCCCGGGTTTATCCCAATCGCTAGTCACTTGCCCCCTTTTCCCAAAGTTAATAAAAAAATTTCAGCAGTGTTTTGCTTGCTTGGATTTGCGAAGTTCTGGCTTCGCCCGGCCTTTCACTTAGGGCCCCCGGGAAATTTCAGCATTAAAAAAAACTTTGTTTGAAAATTAAAAATTAATTCTCTTCTTTAATTTAAAACATTTGAACAGATTAACAATAGATTCCTAATCAAAAAAAAAATAAAGAGTAATATATTATATATAAAATATTTATATTCTATATATATATAATATATATTTTAAAATTATCTATATTTTATTTTTAATATATAAATATTAAAAATATATATTTTTTACCCGATATATATTCGATATATTATAATATATTTTTAGGATATAATAAAAATTTTAATATACCCAAATTCCTGAAACATTTTGTTAGGTTTTAAAACTAATATAAAATAAAAAAAAATTTTTATAATGAATTAATGAAAAAAAAAAATTTTAGATTTATTAAATTAAAAAAATTTTGATAAATATATTTTTAAACTTTACTAATATTATAAAAATTTATATCTAAAATATATTTTTGGGGAAATAATGTATTTAATATTTTTTTTTAAAAAATAATTTTAAAATTTATTTTAAAAAATTTAAAATGTATATTTTATATATTAAATATTTTAAAAAATTATATATATAAAATATAAATTTATAAATATTAAAATTATTTATATATAATATATTATATATCTTATTAATATAAAATTAATATATAGATCTATTAAAATTTCTGTAGGTTGTATTGAAACCCAAAACACACCCAAAACCCATCCCTAAAAAGTATAATGTCTATTATGTTAAATTTTTATAAAAATATATAAAATTATATATATATATTTATTTATATATGTATGTAGGAAATTCATCATCATCTTATATCAAGGGATTTCCGCCGGGGGGGGGCAAAAGGGCCGCTCTACCCTTCGTTTCCCCACCACGGGTTCCCCCTTTGGCGGGGTCCCCCCCGGCAAGGCCCTTTGGGCCATCTAATTTCCCTTGCGACAGGTTTCTCGCCCGAAGTGCCCTCCTGGGTCGTCCCACAGGCCTCCCCCCACGAGGGTTGTCTCAAGGGGGAACCACCTGGGGGCAGGGCATCCACAGGAAAAAAAAAACCCCCCAAAGGTTTCCCCAAATATAGCCTGATTTGGGGCGATCTGGTTTATGCAAGTAAAAACCCTCCAATGCTCTTTTTTGATGGGGAGTTCATGGCTACTGTTGCCGGGGAACCAATCCGTCTATTGATTCTTGGTCTGACACCCCGGAGTAGGGGCCTTTCCCGCTACCAAGGAATGGTAAAACCTCCGTAATTTCCATGCCCTTTTGGGCCGTAAGCCGGATCGACTGAAGGGGTTTTCCCCCTAACAGGCCCCCAAAATTTTTCCAAAAACTTGGTCTTGGTCCACGAAAACCACTAGGCCTAATTTGCTCTTCCCCCTTCTTTGTTTAAATGCTCAAGAGCCCACCATTTGACCCCCGGGACTCGGATAGAATGGGCAACATCATCGGAAAAAGCCCAAGGTCGGAGACCTTGAATTTTGCCCATTGTTGCCCCAAACACTGATTTTGGCTGGGTAATCTGCCCAAATTAAATCCAGTCCATAAAAAATTTTTTTAAAATGGTCGGGGGCCAAGGCCACAGCCTTACCTTCCCCCCTAAATTTAAACAGGGAAGAAGGTTCAAAGGGACCCCCCCCCAACTTTAACAGCTTTTCCCAACCCAAAGAAAAAGGGGCTTGCTTTTGGGCCCAATAATCTTTTGTCAAAATTTCCCGGGAGTTCAAAGGATCTCCCATAGGGGTTTCCCCGAGGCCCCCGTCAAACGCCTTCTTGAGGTTGAGGGTAGGGGAAAAACCCAAAAAGGGCCCCAAATCGGGCGGCTTTTCCACAATTACT
>NC_051389.1:33977685-33982685 GCF_015228065.2 Penaeus monodon
TCCATAGCCTTTCACAAACTGGTGGCAGGGTGGGTGCTGCGTCCTTCCAGCTCGCAGCAGGAACGCAAACCTTTGAAGAAAAAACGCTCGACCGCTTTCCAAGACATTTCTAAGAAAAAGAAAATAGCAAATGGCACGTTCTCACACTATTCTTTTGACCTCAGATCGCATTTCCGTATGATCGAGTATGTGGTCAATAAACATGAATATCATTCGTTAGTTAAGTAGTTAATTAATTTCTCTCGTTTTTAGAGATTTATGTTGTTTCATTGCAACGAATTTAAGCATTCGTGATTTTATATTATCATAAATATCATTTCATTTTATCTCGTTCCTCCCTCGCCCAGACCTGACCGCGCTTTCTCTTTTGCTTGTGGTTGGTCGGTTGGGTTCTTGACCTGACCTCACCTTTTCCTTTTTCCGGTCAAACCTAGGGGATTAACTGTAGCATTGTTACATTGCTTACTGGTAACACGTTCTATCGGTGCTAGAACAGTGTGTAACGCAATTTTATTACAATTTATTATATTGAATATAGCGTAGAATCTCCCCCATATCATAGTGCACAGGATTGCCAATATTACCCCGGGGTTGCCTAAACGCCTAATAGATCTGTGCTCCGACGTTTGACAGTAGGTACAGGTAAAACCAAAATTATTCGTTCGATCGGCAACTTTGTGACCTGCGGTTACGTCCATTAATTAATGTAGGACTAGGGTTTAAGCTAGAATAATTATTCACTTATTAATCACACCTTTCTCACCCTCTTGAACAGAGCAGTCATGTGATTTGTAAATATCTGTAAGGAATGTCACTAGCGCCCATCACAGATACGCAGAAAAGTGCAGGTTATTTCTAGATTTTCCTGGCTCGAGTGCTTCAGTCAGTGTACGGCATTTTGGGTATAGGATCCCCCCGTCGATGAAATCTAACATGCATAGCTAGATATGTACATCGGCAGTTCAGATTGCTGACCCCGAGAAGATTTGCTTATTAAATAGTTTGCGAATAGTTTTTCATGTCACCATTCATTCATGCGTACCTTATGTCTCATATCATTAAATGTTGAATTCAATGTTAATTCATTACTAATTTATCTCAGTTGTCTAATCATCATCAATAACGGTATGCTCATGTTTGAGCAGCCGTGGACCTCTCCACCATCCTTCGCCACTCAACTCGATCTTGCGCTTTTCTTTCCACTTGTACCATCGACAGCCCGCAAATATCTTTGATGTCGCTCAGTCTTGTCTTCAGTTTGCCTCTTCCTCTGTTTCCTATCACCATCCCTGTCAGCAAGTTTTTCTCAATACTTTTACTCCTCATCACATGACCAATAAACTTTAATTTCCTTTTGTTCAAGATGTCCAACAGCCGGTCTTTACAATTTATTTTTCTCAGCACTCCATCATTCGTTTTCTTCTCAGTTTTCTAATAGTGAACGTTAATATTCGTGTTTGTGATTCATTCTCTGTGTGAGGTCACTCTCGCTTTCACTCTCATTCATACTAGCTGTCACTCACACACGCATACACACACACACTCACCTCACTCATCAACGCAGGACAAAAGACACTGAAACCTTTTCATTAATAGGGTTGTTTGCTGTCTTAGTGCCGGCATGAAGATTTATGATGCAACTCTTTAGCCATCAATTTTGTCAGTCGTGACGAGTGACTCGTACATGATGTACAAATTACATTTATTTCTTCTCTGTGTGACGACAGTGGTTCAAGTAAATCCTTGCGGATTGCCGTTGTCATTTCCCTTATCTACTCTCATATCTATCAGAGATAGTTGGTAGTTCAAGCCAGGTCCATGCGGATTGCTACTGACATCTCCCTCTCCTATTTTTTTTTTCTTTATCTTTGTGAAACTAAAACACACACACACACAAAAAAAAAGTTAAAAACAAACATTAAAAATCGCAAATTTATATAAATAACTGGCTAGTGGTACTTAACACCCCTTCTTCTCTGTTGCCTTTCTTTTTCTCGTACTATCTGGCCCTTACGAGTATGATCTGGTTCCCCGACTATATATTGCAGTTGGACCGACGATAACCAACATGGCACCAAAGGAAGATCCTGCTGCAGAACCGGTCACTTTGGGATGCTGTGGGAAGGACGTCATCGGATGATCGCCATAGGCCTGCAGACCAGGATGTTCGTCAGAGCAGGTGTTAAGCCATCCCATGATGTAGTGGACGGGCGCTGCCTGCCGAGCAGGAACTCGCCAGCCCAGGTACCAGTCGCCCCAAATTGCTGTGGATGGGTGACGCCTGGCGGACGCCTGCAGATCCAGTCAATTCCAGGAGCTCGTTAGCACAGGTATCATCCGCTCTGAGATGCCGCCCCCCTGCCCAACGCCCATAGATCCAGATGAAGATTACGAGGATGTAGAGCATGCTGCCATGAAGGACCTGGACGAGATCTGTGAGGACGTGTGTACAAGGACGCCGCCGAGTTAGGCTTGGATGAGGACTACGAGGAAGTCTAGATGAATCCAAAGTCAAGGAGGACCTGTGCGAGACTTTCGAGGACGTGTGGACATTGAGGATGGACAGATTACATTGAGGACCAGGAGGATGAGGATGACAGGGACGAGCAGCCACGAAGATACACCAGGACAACGCACGCGAGATCGAGATGACCAGCCAAATTAGGTCACCCTAAAGGTGCCTCGAGGGCGAGGCGCGAGTAGGTGTCCCAGCAATATAACATATCATCATCAATAACGGTATGCTCATGTTTGAGCAGCCGTGGACCTCTCCACCATCCTTCGCCACTAAACTCGATCTTACGCTTTTCTTTCCGCTTGTACCATCGACAGCCCGCAAATATCTTTGATATTGTCGCTCAGTCTTGTCTTCGGTTTACCTCTTCCTCTGTTTCCTATCACCATCCCTGTCAGCAAGTTTTTCTCAATACTTTTACTTCTAATATAGCATATACATAAGTCTATTTCCGTTACCAGTGGACCACGTGGCTGTTTACCACGTGGATCCAAGTCCCAAATAGGAACCATTCACTGACGTTGTTATCTGATGTCGCTTGACCCGTTAGTTCGTGAGTGAATGTATGAGGGAGTGAGTGATGGAGTAAGTGAGTGAACGTGTGATTGTGTGTGTGTGTGTGTGTAAGAGAGAGAGAGTGTGCATGTAAGTGAGTGAATGTGTATATGAGTGAGTGTGTGTGTGTGTGTGTGTGTGTGTGTGTGTGTGTGTGTGTGTGTGTTGTCCAATTACAGAATTGGACAAGATAATATAATCGAGGGAAAACGTTACCACTAAAGTCCCAAAACGTAGCGACGATGCCTTTGAGTTTCATTGTCCAGACCTTTTCAGCCTTTATTTTTTCTCTGACACTATGTATTTGTTAGTGAGGCCGCGGTGGCCGAGTGGTTAGAGCATCGGATTCAAGACTGTCACGACGGCAATCTGAGTTCGAGGGTTGAGTCACCGGCCGGCGCGTTGCGCCCTTGGGCAAGGAACTTCACCTCGATTGCCTGCCTAGCCACTGGGTGGGCAAGCCAGCCCAAGTCAGTGCCGGTCCCAGAACCGGGTAAATAGAGATGGTGACTCGATAAAAGCACCGGGCGGAAGGCAACGGCAAACCACCGCTCTAAAATTGCCAAGAAAATCATGGAAATCCATGATCGCCGACGTCCTTGTAGGACAGGGCACTTGAAAAAAAATGGTTGGTACCTAAATTAGAGAGAAATATTTCATTAAGTAATAATCAGGAAAGAGATCTGGTGCTAGGGTTACTTGTTCTCAGGGTTGGAAACAGATGCCTTTATACATTTACTTAAATTCTCTTTGTCCATATGCAATGTAATGTAACGAACCAAAATCTAGCAATATTAGTCAGTTATATTTTCTTTGTTTCACAACTGTGTGGTGAATAAAGTGACAAAAAATAAACGGCAAGAAAATAAATTTGCACAAATCCAAGGCGAAAACGTTTTGGCCGAATTTTCTAATAATAAAATCGCTCTCTTGCTCCACAGGCGCAGTTTTCTTCTTTCTGACCAGTTTCCTGACATGAAGAACATCCTGATTTCAACAATAGTAATGTAGTAAATAACATTGTTAATACCTGATCCTTTTAAGGCACGAATATATTTTGTTTGTTAGTCAGTGTTTCTTTTTTATATCATCCAAATGTTTATCTTCTATTTATCTTTCCGTCCGCTTAATAATCTATCTGTCGTCTGTGACTATCTGACATAGAGAGAGAGAGAGAGAGAGAGAGAGAGAGAGAGAGAGAGAGAGAGAGAGAGAGAGAGAGAGAGAGAGAGAGAGAGAGAGAGAGTTAAAGTTTGGTTGATTCCATGAAAAGATTCTGGTTGTGATACGTTGCTTGATTTTGCTCAGTGATAGTTGCTGCTGTGCGGAACCGAGTCCAGCCTGCCGTGGTGCCAGCCACAGCAGTAACCTGCAGCGACAGTGCAATTCCGCTCGGCAGGCGCGAACCGCATCGGTGAGGCCTGACCGTACCACTGTACTAGCCGAGCTAGAGGAGGAGGAGGGGAGAGAGCAGAGAGCGAGCAGAGAGAGGGAGAGAGAGAAGCGAGAGAGAGAGAGCGAGAGAGAGAGAGTAATAGCAGAGAGGAAGACAGAGAGAGAGAGAGAGAGAGAGAGAGAGAGAGAGAGAGAGAGAGAAGATAGAGAGAGAGAGGAAGACATATAGATAGATAAAGAGAGGGGGGGTTGCTCACAAACAAGGAAAATCTTTTTTTCTTCTTTTTATTGTGACATGTACAGAGTTGTGTGAGATATATATAAAGGACGCGTTCTACAATGCTAGGAAGTTAATTTGCATAAGGGTGATATTTTTTTCACTATGCAATGGACGTGGTATTACTTATTGGGACATTTCAGGTGCATTTTCATATAAAACTCAGTTTAAATCCTTATGTATACCTAGCAAATTTGAACAGCCTCGTTTCTGAGCTAGTGATTATTTATACACCTTTAATGACAGTGTACTGACCAA
>NC_051389.1:33995185-34021130 GCF_015228065.2 Penaeus monodon
TGCGGAATTATATTTCAGTACACATGCGGGGTCCTAATCTTGTACATCTGGCAACCACCTCGATGTAAACATAGCGTAAATAGTATTTTTATGAATGAGGCGAAAAATCTAGGTTGTTTGTAACAAAGAGCGGGATTGGTAGAATATGAATAGCCAATAAGTGTATTAATATCTATTTTTAGAAACGAAGTACGCATTTAATTTTTTTATATAAGTGGTTGCAAAACATGCTGCATGAATTATCGCTGGATTCGTAGGCGAATGTTTTTCAAATGCGACTTTTTTTAATTGTTTATCGAAATGGCAACGCCTATGGAGGTAGGGCGGCATTCCCCCCTTTGCTGTGTTTAAATCAACACAACAATTAACAATGATATTTGCATATTTCTTGAATGTAGAAAACGCCTCATAATTCAAACATCTATGTATGGCAGCGAAATCAAATAGAAATCTGCAAATTCGCAGAGAAGTCAGCAAGTGCCTCTCGAAGCTGCACCATCTAGTAGCAGCTGATCAAACTAATGAAGTCAGACTTTTCTTTTCACCGAAACAAAACCCTTTTTCAATAAACAGAAAACATACTACGTTATATTCTCCATTATATAACATTACATGAACGTAAAACAGTATTATGGGTATGGAGAATAAAAAGACGCTTTACCATTGTGTGTGCATGCATATCTGTACGCGCGCGCGCGTGTGTGTGCGTGCGTGCGTGTGTGTGTGTGTGAGCCTGTCTGCGCGCGTGCGTGTGTGGGTATGCGTGTGTGCACAATTATATACTTGATGTTACAAAAAAAATATGTATAATTCGTTTTGTTCATCACGAATACACTTTATCTTGTGCTGAATTCAGATAACTGTTTTCGCTCTCAATATTCCATAAGCCATGGCGTTTCTATGGAGACGCGTCCACATTCGAACAGCTGAGCAAGTAAATGCACGTTAGTTTGTGTCAACTTAAGCAAGTATAAGTAAGGTGATTTGAAGGAAGGGAAATAATCCTACTTCCATTAAGGATGTTCTATGATATCTAATATCTTAAATGTTTCCACGTTTATCCTGAGGGAGTGGGTATATGTTGCTCTCTACTTTTGTTATGTCATATTTGTAATTTTTATTCTATCGTTTGTCAGTTCATGTCTATCCACTGTGTGTGTGTAGGTGAATTTGCAGATTTCCATTTGATTTAGCTCAGTTATGTTTGAAGTATGAAGCGTTTTCTACATTCAAGAAATATGCAAATATCATTATTAATTGTTGTGTTCAAATAAAAGGGGGAATGTCGCCTTACCTCCATAGACGTTGTCATTTCGATAAATAATTCCAAAGAGACGCATTTGAAAAACATTCCCCTGCAAAGCCAGCGATAATTAATACTGCATGTTTTGCAACCATTTATTTAAAAAAATCAAATGCTTATTTTATTTTTAAATAGATATTAATACACTTATTGGCTATTTATATTTATACGCTATGTTTACATCAAAGTGGTTGCCAGATGTACAAGATTGGGACCCCGCATGTATACTGAAATATAATTCCGCAACTGTACATATATACACACATACACACACACACACATACACCACGCACGCACACACACACACACACATACATACATATGTGTGTCTGTATGCATATATATATGCACACACACACACACACGCACATACACACATAGTCAATGTTGGTCCCAAGCCCGGATAAATAGAGAGAATGATTACCTAAAAGGTAACACCGGCACTCTCTGTGGAAAGGAACTGGGGACCCTACCACGTACTCACTCCAAGAGCATCACAATATGAAAACTACAATTAAGTATCATGCTGTGACCACGGCGGCTCAAACACGAACCTACCGTAAAAAAAAAAAAAAGTATGCCAGTGCGTGTGCGTGCGCGCGTGGTTCAGCTTCGAGAGGCACTTGCTGACTTCTCAGCGAATTTGCAGATTTCTATTTGATTTAGCTGTATGTGTCTTCATGTGTCTTTGTATATATGTGTGGTAATCAGAAATTAACAAATTCCCAGATTATAAAGAACTGGGAAATGTAAATGTTTTACTAATTTCGCATGTTACTCACTCATTTCGCCCTTCCCCATTGCCGTTGTTTCGCTAATAAACCTTGTGGCTTTCAACTTCACTTGCAACAGGCTTCCTTTCTGATTTGGTAACTTGGCTTCGGAGCAAACTGGTTTGTAGACCGTCCTAAAGGGAATGGTGGTCCTTTGTTTCAAAGTTGGTGTACATGAACTGATACTGGGTCCGTTATCATGTCGGGTTAGATAAGATAATACCTGCCTATGACGCATTCAGGAATGTGACATTTTTTGTTTCAGTTTGTTTAGTGAAGTAGTTGCATTGAAGTTATTTTTATATATTGTTTCTCCTTTAATTTTTCCTTTCTATTCATCAGGACTCGCGGAATATATTTGCATATGCTATTCTGTTTGATTATGTGAAGATCAGATTTTACAGCAGTAATGTTTTACACAGTCACTTCGTCGTTTCATATTTCCAATCCTACTTATCATCAAATGATATCCAACGGCAAACTTCCTCTTCTGCTATCTAATCTTAATCTCGTCTGGGCCACAGGTATTATATTTTACCGTCAGACTCAAATATTACTTGAAGCAAGATATGGAAGTTCAAGGAACATTGGAGAAAATAATTATAATATAGCGATAACAATGGTATTGAAAAAATAATAGTATCTAAAGAATAATGGTGAGGATGACCTTCCTCTGTCAGTGATATCATTCTGCACTAACAGCCCTCCTCTCCTCTTGGAAACGGGCCCTCGCCTCAGCATGGTTCACTGGACAGAAATAAGCAAATAGGAATTTGGTAGTGATCTGGTTGTTGGGGTCGTACCATCCCTGGATCTCTGCCAGAGAGATTCATCTACCAATGAGGTGACCATGCATAGCATTGTGAGGTCCTTGAGGTTGAGCGATGCAGTGAATAATGCATTAATTAATAATTAAACTGTCATGGTTACAACTAAGTTTATTAGCGATATATTCACTGGATAAGCGAACAAAAAAGCTCATTATAGGTATAAACATCAATATATTTTTATTGCATTAATAACTATTTATACCATATTTATAGTATTATTGTTGACATCACTAAAAGACAATCTTAAACTTCCACTACTACTAGGTGTGTGGAGTGTTAAGAGCTTAAAATGCACTGCAGAAGTTGTCACTGCCCTGCCCTCGGCACCGGGGAGACAGGTTCTCTTGAAGGTCTTACATCTACATTCCAGAATAAACTCACGAGTTAAACACTTTCATTTACCTGCACTAAGACCACCATCTCTCGTTGATATTTGATGGCAGCGGTGTCCACGAATCATACAACGCCAATTTACCGATGCTCTTTTGCCAAGAAACATCTGTCTCCTCGCCTCCCTTAACATCCAGCCATCGCTACCAAGTCTTCTGCTGATCCATGCCAACCTGTACCATGTCTGCCCTACAACTTCGTGCTGACCATTCACGCCTGTACCACCTTCCTGATGAAGTCGCTGGTTCTTCGCGAACCTCATCAACACAACCATGGTGTCTTCCTCCCTGCCCTCTCCTTAACCTTACATATGAGTTGCCTTCTTTCTGAGCGAACATTCACAACTAACCATTGTTTTTTCAACACAACAAACATACAAAGTCACATACTGAGATGAGACACATGTGA
This sequence comes from Penaeus monodon, assembly GCF_015228065.2. Lineage (NCBI taxonomy): Eukaryota > Metazoa > Arthropoda > Malacostraca > Decapoda > Penaeidae > Penaeus > Penaeus monodon. Next base: position 33,998,890 of record NC_051389.1, read on the forward strand.
CACCCACTCACCCCTATCTCACACAACATTCCTTAACTGCTATGACATTTTTCTACTATTGGTGTTTTTTTTCTATTGATTATTATTGTTATCCTCACATTGCACAATTCAGTAATTGGTATGTTCAACTGAATCTGTTATATTCATATTTGCTGTTGCGATTTTCGTTGCAACATTATTTTTTGCCTCTGCATACGGTACCCTACTATTAAGGGCTTCGTTACTACTTCCTCTATGAATGTGTGCATATCATTGCGTCTTTCACAACACCTGTGTTTTACCTGTATTTCCTTATACATGCTGCACTAACCATTAGGTTATTCACACATAACTATTGATTACCTGTTCTAACTCTTCACCCACTTACTCTACGTGGAGTTCACTCTAGGATTATGAACTGTACTTTCTACCATCACTTTAACTTGTAATTGAACCAACTTGCTTTCATGACGTCATCTCGAATTTCAATAACTGGAATTACTGGAATTTATACTTCTTTCATCCTCAGGTCCGGTGGATATGTAATATAACTAACAAGTGGTAGCTGATTTTGTGGCAAAAAATGACAATGAACTGCAGACACCATGCCTCGAATGAGTTTACATAGTTATACACCGAAGTTACACACACTTTACACACACGATGGTTACTTTCAATACATCGGCCCCCACCTACTGCCTCGCCCCCTTCCCTCTTTCTCTGAATTTGTGTTCCGCTGATTTTAAGTATGGTGCTTCTATGGTACAACAGGAAAACATTATATTCTCTTAAACACAGTTGTGGATACCCAAACAGTGAAGTGATACAAAAATGAAAGAATTTAAAAATTTTTCATGCCCGGGTCAGCAAAGGAGGCCGCCACACTCAACGGCGCATACCCATACTCCAGACAAGGAACAAGCAAATGAAGGCCCAACCAACTAAACCCTACCGACATTTGAAGTTCCCCGACTCTAGTACAGTTTCCCAAAGTTCCTCCTGTCTAATGTCACATCCCTCAACAACAAAATAGACGAGCTGCACATTATCATCACTTCTGAATCACCGGGAATTGCAGCCATCACAGAGGCGTGGCAGATCCAGGCTACAGCATGTTCCATCGCCTCCGCACAAACAAACGTGGAGGAGGGGTCATCCTGTTGTCCCAAAACGACCTCTCACTCCCCCCCCCCCCGCTTGGACGTGAAAGTTCCGGTTGACCTGGAAGTGTTGTGGGTGCGGGTCACCCCTCCTCACCACCCTCGCCTCGCCGCGTCCCTCATCTGCTGTGTGATTTACCACCCCCCATGAGCCCCCACCAAACAACTGCTACTCAGCCACCTGACCCACACCACTGACGTGTGCGATACCCGTCATGCAAGATAATATGATAACATGCTGCATTGCCTCAAGTGCCTTGGCGTTCCACTCTCGGAGCTTCAGAATATCTACAGGCTATTCATCCTGCCTAAATTGTCCTACGCCTCCCCTGCCTGGTCCCCCTCCCTCACCGCCACCCGGCTGTTATTGGGTGCAGAAAAGGGCAGCCAAGACTGAACAGTGCCTGCTTGACCCTAGCCATATTTGACCAGCCTGGGAACCATTGCGATTCCCATTTGTGCCCTTTGGAAACTGGAAAGGTTCCAGAGTGACAACATATGATGTTCCAGAGGGAATGGTCGGGGGATTGCGTAAGTCGTCAGGGAGAGAGCTAGATCTGTGTAAATTTGTAGTGCTCATACAAATTGGAATTCTTCATTTCCTCACCCCTCACCCACCATGGAGTCCAACGAAGGGAAGCTATAGTTGGGGCTCAAAATCTCCCAACAGCCACAAGGGTAATGAGGAAATATAAGTAGCCATTATTACAGTACTGATGGCAGTCGCGGGACCTATGCGCTACCGACTGAATAGTGCCTGCTTGACCCTAGCCATATTTGACCAGCCAATTGACTTGACCGGGCCTTGATCAAGCCACCTGTCTAACCAGAATAAAGGACCAAATAGGTGTGTCGCTAGCTGCAGGGCGCAGCATGCAGCATTGCTCAACTTCCAGGACTCCTGTCTCCTGGTAATATGGGATGCCACACACGGCAAACACACGTGAGAGAGTTCTCCCTGGTCCAAGATGGAATGAACCAGGGGTGGGTGCACCATCCCCTCTCATAGGCCTTGGTGCACCAGGAAGCCATTTTGTCTCATTCCTCACTGGTGACCCCTCCAGAATGGGTAGCCCTCTGGTCTGGCTCACCAGATCATTGGGACCTCAAGCCCCCCCACCATGGCAAGGCGGCTTTCGTTAGGGGGGGGGGCAGCCAAGATCATTCTCGGCCCTGTCTATACCAGCTATGACAGTGCCTTGGCTGCCCTAGGCCTCACCTCCCTCGCTACTCACTACACAACCTCACTGCAGCAGTTTGGCCTAAAATTGCTGTGCCATCCACGCCACCATGACCTGCTGCCCCCCTACGCGCCGCCAACAAACTGGTGCCCATCAGGGCCCGCACAGACCACTACCACCAGAGCACAGTACCCACTCTTGTCCGACTCATCAATGAGCACTAGTCCATATTTACTGTCCAGATCCTAGCACACCAGATTTTGTAATTGGCTTTTGTTTATCTGTTTATTTTGTTGTTATAGATTGTTAGTTTACTTTGTTGTGTGTTGTTTATATGTTTAGGTATATATAGTTTGTCTCTTTTTCTGTATATCTGTGTATATTTTCAGCCTCTGGCTGCATGAAAATCAATAAACCGATTATTATTATTATTATTATTATTATTGTTATTATTTACGCACCCTGCCTGGTACACTAATATTTCAGCCTCTGAAGACGATGTGATCCTCCTTGCTACTGAATGTTACACCTCACTGCGAAACCATCCGATCACCAGGAACCATCAGTATGTGCCAGGCAGAACCTGTATCTATACATGCCTATTGTAGTGTTTTAGGTGCTGCAGACGGTTCGAGGACGAGCCTTGAGCATGGCCGAGAGATGTAAACAATACTAGCAAGGCCGGATGGTGTGCTTCACACCTCTGTCCCCAGCAGCTGGCTTCATGTAGCAAGTTCCTCCTACAGCAGGTACATGTGTCCGCTCTGCTTTCACTTTTGATACGTCTGCGACGGAAGTAAACACCCGCCCTCGAAGGGAGAAGCCGCATGAAAGCACACGTCTCGACAGACAAAGGGATACAGAGACAGAGAGAGACGGCAGACAGGGACGACACGAGTCTAGGTCGTCACCACTCCTCCCTTGGCACCCGGGGAGATGGGGTCTCTTGGGCATCTCACATCTACCTTCTATAATAAACCCAAGAGCTAAGATCCCTTTCATTCACCCGAACCCTCTCTCGCTGATATATATATATATATATATATATATATATATATATATATATATATATATATATATATATATATATATATATATTTACTTACATGAACACACATACACATGAATATAAACGTGCACACACTATGGCGGTCATATAAGCATAATTGCTGAAAAATATTAGCTTCTAAAATAAAAGCCATACCATCCCAAGCTAAGCCAGAATTCAAAACCAGCTCACTGGCGGGAACCAAAATGACGATTATGGTTGACTGAGAATAACTTTTACAACGGCTCCAGAAGTCACACCGTCAAGAATGTCCCCCAGGGCTGGCCAGCCACGCTGCCGCTCAACGTCCCAGGCTAACCGTACCATTTTTTATTTATATGTATGTAATGTACTCTTTTATCAATAAAGAGTCAAACCGTACCAATCTATCTTCGCATCCACTAGTCCCATACACTTAGGCATAAACCGGCCACTTACAGCTGGCTGCAGCGTGGTAGTTTGCTCCTTACAATACACAATACGTTCTGACTCTTTCATTTCCATCTCTTGTCTTCTCCTATAAACCCCACCGTTAGGGGGGTTCTGAAAAGAGAGGATCCGGTCTATCCTCACCCCAAGGTATTGGAAGTCCTGAACTCATTCCAAGTCCATTCCCTAGATTTTCAGACTTGTGCCTTGAACAGAGCCATGGCTTTGGATTTGGCTACAGAGATCTTTAGTCCTGCCCTACAACACTCCTCAAACACAAGGTCCAGAATATGCTGGGCTTTATTTAGGCAGTATGGACCATTGGAGATGATAGCAAGATCATCTGCATAGGAGATGATCTTGCATCCCACTGGGAGGTTTATGTTGAGGATGCAGGACATTAAGGAGTTAAATAGGGCTGGACTGAGAACCCCACCCTGTTGCATTCCATTTTCTAGTGGCATGTGCTGTGATAGGTGACCTTGGAATTTGACTCTGGCTGTTCTGTTCCTGAAGTAGTCACCTATCCAAGCTGATTCCCTTCTGGATCAGGCTCTCCTGAAGCTGTAGGCTGTGCTCATGCCCCTGGTGAACCCGTGGAGGTGTTCATGTGGGGATCTCATTTTCCATCGGAGCCGGTTTAGTACCATCCTCTCGGCCATCTTGGCCAGACAGCTGAGGAGAAAGATGGGGCAGTAGTTCTCTGGCACCATTGGTTTGGGGATGGGAACTATGGTAGCTCTCTTCCCACTCTGGACTTGTTGATGAATTGCAAGAGTGCAAGCTCACCTGCTAGTCCTAGGTGGGAAATGATGGGATCGAGATCCCATCAGAGCCCGGGGCTGTGCTAGAACTGGTTTTGAAGCCTTTTTTTAGTTCCCTCAGAGAAAAGATAATGTCAGAGTTATCGGGTTTGGCTGCCATTTTTTCTGCTATGAGCAAGTCTGTCTGGTTGTAGACGTTCTTGTCTTGCCCTCAGTGAGGCTGGCAGACTGTTTCTGCTTGTTTTCGCAGAGAACTCATGCGCCAGTCTGTTTGCCTCTGATTGAGGGTCATGATGCATGCACCTCGGGGCTGAGCGGCTGTTAGCTCGCCTGACCCGTTGCCATAGCTCTGAAAGGGTGGTTTGGTGGTCAAAGGACTCACACCATTCCAGCGACTTTTCCTGCCTGATTCTGTTGGCAATTTCCTTGGCATCCCTGACAGCCTCCCTTAGGAGGGCTAGGTTGTCAGGGGTTCTTTGCCTTCGGAATTTTTTTTGGCACATGTTTACTCTGTAGTTGACCTCCCTAATCTCGTCGTTAAAGTGCCAGGCGTCTTTGTGACTCCTGGACCCAGGCCGAGTTTTAGGTATGGTCAGTGAGGCTGCTTGATTAATGGCATTTATAAGTCTGGTTTCAAACATTTTCACTTTGTGGGGGTTCATTGCATCTCAGACAGTGGTCCAAGGCGTTCTGAAAGGCCTGCCAGTTGGCCTTGTCTGATTTCCATCTTGGATTTGGTCGTAGCATTTGGGCTGGGCCAGCATCCATGAGGGTAGTTCTAGTGCCGTAATGGTCACTTGTGACATTCTCATCGACAGACTAGCAGTGGCCAAGGTGAGGTCTAGGACCCCTCCTTTGACATGTGTTGGCTCTTGGCTATTGAGAAGAGGGATCTCAGGGAATGTCTCAATTACGTTGTGATAGCCAACCACATCCAGTGCCCAGCAGGGAGCCAGGATGGGATGGTGTGCATTGAAGTCTCCCCCTATGATCACTCGGTCATGTGTTGCAAAAGCACAGACCTGGCTGATGTGTAAGTTCCTACAGCTTGGCCGGCTGTACACATTTTACAGTTTGAGGGGCCCCCTGGCCAGGTGAATCTCTACAGCAAGAGATTCAACATCGTCTCCACAGTGCGGTGCATCGGCTATTTCAGAGCCGTTGCTCTGACAAGGGCGATCAAGCCTCTCTTTTCAGCAGTGTGTGGCAGCATGAAGACATGATACCCTGAGAAGCGAATAGTTTCCTGTGACTGCCTTCTTGGCCTCTTCACTCTATCTTTCCAGGGCTGTTGCTACTGCTGTGACTACAGCAGTCAATAGGAGATTCATATCTTCCTCATCAAAGAGATCTTCATCTCTTGGGGAGGGTTTTGTACTGCTCTTTGAACCTTTATTCCTGTGGTTCTTTTTCTGCACATTTTGCATGGCCGGAAACTCCTTTTTGTTGGAGATATCCGGTGTCAGCTGGGGAGCGACTTCCTTCCTCTTAGAAGGTCGGGGGGTCTTTTCACTTTTGTTCTTTCCCCAGACATACGTGCCTGGGGGAGCAGGAACAAAGTCTGGTCGCTTTTTAGCAACCTCTTGTCGCCTGAGGGCCGCCTCTTTCCTGACAGAGCAAACCAGGCTCCAGGCATGAGGCTTCTTGGCACAGTTGGGACATTTGGCTGTTGTGTCCCTCTTTTCTTCCTTGTGTGCCTTGAGGCACACCTCAGTGTTGTTTGCCTTACTACAGACACCACATTTAGGCTTGGCTGTGCAGCTATCCTGATGGTGACCATATTTCTGGCACTTGAAACACCGAAGTGGCTCAGGCACATGTGTCCTAAGGTGCCCCAGTTACCCAGATCAAGGGTAGCGGTTGGGGCTCCTTTCATGGTCACCACCCCCCCCTAACGGAAGCCGCCTTGCCGCGGTGGGGGGGGCTTGAGGTCCCAATGATCTGGTGAGCTGGACCAGAGGGCTACCCATACTGGAGGGGTCATCAGTGAGGGATGAGACAAAATGGCTGTTATAGATGGACTAATTAGTACTATAATTAGTTGCACTGATAAGTTTTTTTATCATCTAAATGATACTCGTTTATTATATATTTTTTCATTTCGGTATTCCTCACATAATTTAAGTATCTAATAGGTGTTGAGGTGACCTGGCATAATACTTAAACTAGCAACTAGTAAAAGGTTTCGGAATCCGAGTCGACCTAGGTTCCTGACTCCGACCGCACCGCCACCTGGCTTTCAGTCAGCCACTCCGCCATATTGTACAGCTCGAGTTTTGCGTGTCTCTGCCTATGGTCACTCTCGGCTAAGTATTTTATGTTGATGTATTGTAAACATTTTAGGATGTTAGGTTAGGAGTAGGATTGTGTTTTGTTTTTCTAATCTATATATAATAATGTACTATTAATGTACATTAAAAAAATAGCGAATATAGTTACTTTGTTCATCCATGTGTTTTCTTTTTACCCGGACAAAAGTTTGAACTTGCTATGGGCACCAGATAATACTCTAGACTTTAAATGTGACATAACAATGGCTTCCTGGTGCACCAAGGCCTAAGAGAGGGGATGGTGCACCCACCCCTGGTTCATTCCATCTTGGAACAGGGAGAACTCTCCCACATGTGTTTGTCGTGCATGGCATCCTGTATTGCCAGGAGACAGGAGTCCTGGAGGTTGAGTGATGCTGCATGCTGCGCCCTGCAGCTAGCAACACACTTCTTTGGTCCTTTATTCTGGTAAGACGGGTGGCTTGATCAAGGCCCGGTCAAGTCAATCGGCTGGTCAAATATGGCTAGGGTCATGCAGACACTATTCAGTCGGTAGTGCATAGGTCCCACAACTGCCATCAGTACTGTAATAGTGGCTGCATATATTTTCTCATTATGACAGGTTATCAAGGAGATGACAACTGTCCAGGTCCAATATGCTGTTACCACTGCAAAGAGGCTCATGAAGCTTCTTCAAAGCAGTGTAAAAGGTACAAATTTGAAAAGGAAGTATTGGTAATAAGGAGCAAGGAGAAAGTTAGTTTTCCAGAGGCAAAGCGACGTGCCCGTGTGCTATTTGCACAGCCAGGTAAGTCCTTTGCTTCGGTTCTAGCCCATACTCCTTCCCACCAATCCTTGCCCTCCAATGCTTCTTACAGCACACACTTTGCCACTTCCTTTACCCTCAATCACAAATTGCTGACACTGCCTCTGGTGAGTTGTTCCACCAGAAACGGAGTAGGAGTGAGGAGTCTATTGAGGAGACTCCTCCTCCCAAAGTAAGGTCTTTGGAGCCAACATTTAAGGCTCCAGAGGCCTCAACAGTGACAGCTCCAGCTGCCATAACATCCACAGGGGCCTCCGCTGCTAGACAGAATGCCCCTGAAGCAAAGGCTCAGGTCCACTCTTTGCCCAGGCAAAGAAATCCTGAACCTGTCCAAGGGAAACCTGTGGAAACTAATTCCACAGGTAAACAACCATTAAAAAGGTACTCCCAGGATCATGGAAAGGGACAGCTTAAAGGTGTGAGGCAAACCTTGACCACAGGTGCTGCCAAACACCTTATGAAGAAATAATATAAAGAACTGGATACCCTAATTCAATGGAACTGTCAGGGAATTCATGCAAAATGGGAAGAACTGCAACATCTGATAGCTTCATGTAATCCAGTTTGTGTATGCCTACAAGAGATCATGACCAAGGAAAATCGTCCCATTTCCCTGAGAGGATTTCAAGTTCAGGCCCATTATGGGACCTTTGATAATGGACCTCATGGAGGAGTAGCAGTAATGGTACGTCATGATATTCCCTTCCAGGCCATCCACCTGCAGACAACACTGCAGGTGAAGGCTGTGAGAATAGGCTTGACACGACCTTACACTGTTGCATCCATCTACCTTCCTCCACATAATCTCAACATTGATGATTTGGAAGATGTACTTGGGCAGTTGCCACATCCATTTCTACTCTTGGGAGATTTCAATGGTTGGCATCACCTCTGGTGAGACACTTTGTAAGCGAAAAGGCCACCGCTGTCACCAGATGTAAGCGAAAAGGCCACCGCTGTCGCCAGATGTAAGCGACACGTGAGTTGGGAGCACCACTTCGCCAGATGTAAGCGAGTGGCCACCGTAAGCCACCAGAATATGAGTGACACGAGAGATTAGGAGCACGGCGTCACTAGATGTGAGCGAGACGAGAGATGGACTTGGGTGGGTGAGTGAAAAGGGGCTTAGCTTGCTGGTTTATTCTTGACGACAGATATGAGACCCTCCAAGAGACCCCCGTGTCCCCGAGTGGAGGACGAGGTGGTGGAGCTGGACCCTGTGTGGCTTGGGCCGTCTGCTGTGTTCCTCTCTGTGTGTTCCTCTGCCTTACGGACGTGTCCTTTTATGCGGCGGTTCCCTTCGAGGACGGATGTTTGTTCCTGTGCGAAAAGAGAAAGCCGGGCTGCATCTGCGTCCTGCCCAAGGAGAAGGGCTGCGTGCTTGGACGGAGGTGTGAAGTGTACATCCGGCCTTGCTACGTATTGTTGACATCGCTCGGCCACGCACAAGGCTCGTCCTCGAGCCGACTGTAACGTTTGAAACGATGCAGTAGAGGGTCTGTTTGGTATCTACAGATGGTTCCTGGTGATCCGAGAGTCGCTAGGCCGTCGCGTGCCAGGTAGCGGGTGTGGCAGAGGTTTCGCACTGAGGTGCAACATTCAGTAGCGAGGAGGGTCATCGTCTTCAGAAGCTGAAATAAGTGTACCAGGCCAGTAAAAGGGCTAAGGAGGAGGATGATAATGTGTTTGTCAATCACCTTACTAAGTTGCAAGAAAAATGAGAGCATAATAAGAACAGTTTGTCACAAGAAGGGCGTGTCAAGTAAGGTGTTAATTGATTGGATGTGTCAGGATTAGCGAGTTCAATAAGGTACCATCATATTGAAGATAGAAAAATTAATTGGATAAGAATTCCATATCTTTGGGGTAAATAGGCAAGCATATATGCTTCGAACACATAGGCAGCTGGGCCTGAACTTAAATCAAACAGTGAGCGTCTCGGCGCTTCAATCGTATGAGCGTAAGTGTGCGACGGGCGCAGGGTTCCTTCGTTTACGGCCATGAGCCGGGCTTAAAATTAACTTGTGGTGATTGTAACCGAGTAAGCCTATATAAAGCATGGTGTCTCCAATGTGTTGCCATTATTTGCAACTGGAGATACTACCATCAGTACATATTCACCAAACCTTAAACTAAAGAAGCATAAACTCCAGCATTACTGAGGACAAGATATCGAACTTCGAGAGGACGTCGTAAAAGAGATTTGGGTTCAGTTATTAGTCATAGGGATGGCACATAGTAAAATACGCAATCTTAGAGTGAATTCCGAGTAGAGTGGGCAGGTAGGTAAATAAGAAGATAGTCAGGTGATCGAAATCTACATGTGAACGAGCGACAGATTAGCATAGCAGGTATGAAGAAACAATGATATAAAGAACGATATAGAGTATACACAGAATATAACAATACGCAAGAAGTAATGAAGTGATTACTGATAGTAATAACATATAAGAAAAAAAAATAGATAATTTCATTAATTCGACACAAATAAACATGAATAATATGAGAGCAGCCAAACATAACAATAATTAAATAAACTCGAAGGTACTCATTTGTTCTGAGAGAAATGATATATGCTAAATTGTGCGATCTGAGGATAAAATGATAATAGACAGAAAAATACTAACACAATACATCAATTACGGGATGGTTATGGCTGGGGAATGAGGTGTGAAGTGAGGGTGCGTGTCACTTAGGTTTGATCTCAGTGTGTGTTGAAAAAAAACAATGGTTGACAGGGAGGAGTTATGTAGTATAGAGTTAGTAGTGTGCGTTCGTAGAGTGGCGTGTACTTGAATTTGAAAGAAGGCAACTTGTATGCAAGGTGTGGGTGGTATAGGGAGGGCAATAGTTAATCTGGCACAAATAGGCACACTTACTTTTAATAGTAACAAGGAAGATTGTAGGTGCTGGATAGAACTGCGACATCCTGGCTGTGTTGACGAGGGTTCGCGAAGAATTAGCGAGGCAGGTGAGCCGGAATGGCGAGTGTGGCAGTGTAAAGTGCGAAGATACATCTTCAGCGACTTCGTCAGGAGGGTAGCACAGACATGAATGGTGAGCACGAAGTAGTAGGACAGACATGGTGCGGGTAGGCGTGATCGAAGAGGACTTGGTAGCGATGGCTGGGCGTTAAAAGAGGCGGGGAGGCACTTCGCGTGGATCGGCAACAGGCGTCAGCGAGGAGCGAGGTGGTAATATGCGTTGGCGTTGTGAGGTTCTTGAACACCGCTGCCATCAGATGTAAGCGAAAAGGCACCGCTGTCACCAGATGTAAGCGAAAAGGCCACCGCTGTCGCCAGAATGTAAGCGACACGTGAGTTGGGAGCACCACTTCGCCAGATGTAAGCGAGTGGCCACCGTAAGCCACCAGAATATGAGTGACACGAGAGATTAGGGGCACGGCGTCACTAGATGTGAGCGAGACGAGAGATGGACTTGGGTGGGTGAGTGAAAAGGGGCTTAGCTTGCTGGTTTATTCTTGACGACAGATATGAGACCCTCCAAGAGACCCCCGTGTCCCCGAGTGGAGGACGAGGTGGTGGAGCTGGACCCTGTGTGGCTTGGGCCGTCTGCTGTGTTCCTCTCTGTGTGTTCCTCTGCCTTACGGACGTGTCCTTTTATGCGGCGGTTCCCTTCGAGGACGGATTTTGTTCCTGTGCGAAAAGAGAAAGCCGGGCTGCATCTGCGTCCTGCCCAAGGAGAAGGGCTGCGTGCTTGGACGGAGGTGTGAAGTGTACATCCGGCCTTGCTACGTATTGTTGACACACTTTGTGCAACCCTCGAGGAAGGGCCTTGGAGTCCTTGTTCTTAAGAGTAGATGCAGTTTTACTGAACAGTGACACTCCCACACATTTCCAAGTTCAAACTGGGACATTCTCCAATATAGACCTATCAATAGGCTCACCTGATTCACAGTTGAACTTCACTTGGCAGGTCATGGAAGACTTACATGGAAGCGACCATTTTCCAATAATTTTGAAGGAGGTGAATGGTATTCCAGTCAATGGAGTGCAGAGATGGCGTCTTGAACATGCAGATTGGAATCTTTTTAGATCAACTGCAGTATTGCATGGATCTGTGAATGATTTCCAGAGTATTCAAGAATGCTGTTAATCACTTCACATCACGAATTCACCTTGCAGCAGAAGCATCCATTCCGAAAAGTAGCGGGCATTACCGTCGACCTCCGGTATCATGGTGGTCTGATGAATGCCAACAAGCTGTCAGAGCAAGAAAAGCTGCATTAAGACAGTTGAAACGACGCCCCAGTGATGTAACCTTGATCCATTACAAAAAGAACCGAGCCAAGGCCAGGCGAGTGCTAAAGGAGGCCAGACGGACGTCATGGAGACAGTATGTCTCCTTGATTAACTCTGGGACCCCCTTAGCATGGGTATGGGACAAGGTGCGTAAGATCGCTGGAAAGAGCACATCACTGTCACCACCTGCTTTGAAGATTGATGGCATAATCATCACAGATAAAAAAGATGTTGCTAATGACCTAGCTAAATCCATGGCAGAGATCTCCTCTGGAGCATCTTACACTGCCTGATTCTCCACTCTTCGGGCTGAACAGGAACGACACCCAGTGTCGTTCTTCAGTAGGACTGCAGCAGAACTTCCATACAACTTGCCATTTTTGCGCAAGGAGATGGACACTGCTTTGCAGCTCTGCCGTAAGACTGCCCCAGGAAGTGACGATATTCCATACCAAATGATATCTCACTTACCAGAGACCTCCCAGAAGTTCTTGTTGGACCTATTCAATAGGATATATAGGGAGGGTACAGTGCCATCCACATGGAAAGAGTCTATAATCATTCCTATCCTTAAACCTGGCAAGGATGCTTCCACACCAGGAAATTACAGACCAATTTCCCTCACCCCCCTGCATCTGCAAGCTGATGGACAAAATGGTAAACTTCAGTTTGACATGGCTGCTAGAGAAGGAAAATGTGCTAACTCCATATCCCTATGGGTTTAGAAGATTGAGATCGACCACAGATGCACTTGTAAGGATGGAAACTGCTATACGGAATTCCTTCGCACAGCGACGTCACATGTTAGCAGTCTTCTTTGACCTTGAAAAGGCTTATGATACTACTTGGAAGCATGGCATACTCAAGAAGTTGTATGACATTGGTTTAAGAGGAGCATTACCTACCTTCATACAAAACTTCCTTGCTAACAGGAAATTTAGAGTTCGGGTGGGAAACAGTTTCTCTAACCTGGAAGATCAGCTGGAAGGGGTCCCACAAGGGAGTGTCTTAAGTGTGACCCTGTTTGCCATAGCTATAAATAACATTGTAAAGGTTGTAAAGTTCTGTCTCATGTAATCTGTATGTGGATGACTTTACACTGTACTGCTCAGGAGGAAGCTTACAGGATGTGCAAGGACACATGCAGGCTGCAATAAATCAGGTTGTACAGTGGACAACATATTATTGGTTCAAATTTTCCCCAGCAAGACCATGGCTATGCATTTCCACAAACGAGGAAAATTCCATCCTTCCCTCTATTTAGGAGCAAACCCGCTGCAATTTGTCCAAGAGGTGAAGTACTTGGGTCTAATTTTTGACTTAAGGCTTACATGGGTGCCTCACATCAAACGGTTGAAAATGAAGGATACAAAACCACATAGTATTTTGCAGGTTCTTTCACATCTATCTTCTGCGGCTTTACCGAGCGCTTATTCGTAGTAAGCTTGATTATGGATGTGAAGCTTATTCATCTGCAACTCCCATTTTTCTACGGATGTTAGACTCGGTTCATAATGAAGCTCTCAGAAACTGTACTGGGGCTTTCAGGTCTTCACCTGTGGAGTCCCTGTATGCTGAGAGTGGAGAACCACCTCTTTCATTACACCGGGACTACATGAACCTGATTTACTACACGAGACTACAAAGGATTCCAGGATCTCCTACATCCAGATTGGTTTTCAACCCCCTTAGGATAGCCGATCCTATGGTAGGAGAATGAGGAATCTTGTGGAAGATCTTAATTTAAATCTCTCTAAGGTTCTGGCTGTTGGAATTCCCCAATTTCCGCCTTGGACTAATCAAGTCGAGCTGGATTTAGTCGGAATTGGGAAAGGGGAGAAATCCGAAGCAGACGTCAGAGAGAGATTTCTTCAGCACATTTCTAAATACCGGGGATCAGATGCAATTTATACAGATGGTTCGAAATCTGAAAATGGTGTGGGATTTGCAGCAGTGAGCAGAAGGAAGACTGCATCTGGCAGTCTTCTCTAGCAGCCTCGATCTTCCACTGTAGAGTTACATGCCATCCTTACAGCAGTTAAGATGAATAGAGATCTTACGAAACCATTCTGTTGTGATATATTGTGACTCTCGTAGTGCCTTGCAAGCAATCAAGAGCTTAAACTCATCGCATCTAGTAGTGAGGGAGGTTCAAGATTGGCTTGCACTTATGTCAACACGTAAAAAGATAACTATGTTGGGTGCCAGCGCATGTTGATATCAGTGGGAATGAGCGAGCTGATCAGAAGGCCAAGGCAGCTGCTGCTCGTCCTTGCAATGCTCGTTATCCTCTCCCACACACCGACCTGAAACCCAGCATCAGAAGTTGTCTTCGTGATAAATGGAGGGAACAATGGAGGCATACCTCCAGAAACAAACTGCGAGAGATTAGATATGACCTTGGCAGTTGGGCGACTGACTGACAAGACTGACTCATGGGCCAATGATGGCTAAAAATGAAGCAATTTGTGAAGGATGCCAAGAGCCATTAACGATCGCACATGTAGTGGAAAGATGTGCAACATTCTCAGACCAAAGACGTATGTACTTGTCTCCCACACATACACTGAAAAATGTATTGGGGGAAGATTGTGACATAGAGGGTCTTATTAATTTCCTTAGGGAGACTAATATTTTCAATAAAATTTAATTATGCATAATGTTTATGCAATAATTTTATGCACTTAGAGCATAATATTTATGACCTTAGCTGTTGATGCGGCAGATAATTTTGAATAATCAATCAATCCTGCAAAAGTATTGGAAAGTGCCTGCCAAGTGAAATTCATTTGTGAATCAGGTGAGCCAATTGACAGGTCTATATTGGAGAATGTCCCAGTTTGAATTTGGAAATGTGTGGGAGTGTCACTGTTCAGTAAAACTGAACAGAGGTGATGCTGATCATTGAAATCTCCCAAGAGTAGAAATGGATGTGGCAACTGCCCAAGTAGATCTTCCAAATCATCTATGTTGAGATTATGTGGAGGAAGGTAGATAGATGCAACAGTGTAAGGACGTGTCAAGCCTATTCCCACAGCCTTCACCTGCAGTGTTGTCTGCAGGTGGATGGCCTGGAAGGGAATATCCTGACGTACCATTACTGCTACTCCTCCATGAGGTCCATTATCAAAGGAATCCTCTCAGGGAAATTTTCCCAGGTCATAATCTCTTGTAGGCATACACAAACTGGGTTACATGTAGCTATCAGATGTTGCAGTTCTTCCATTTTACATGAATTCCTTGATGGTTCCATTGGATTAGGGTGTCCAGTTCTTTAACTGCCTCTTCATAAGGTGTTTGGCAGCACCTGTGGTCAAGGTTTGCCCCACACCTTTAGGCTGTCCCTTTCCAGGATTTGCACAGGCTTCCTTTTGACAGGCTCAGGATTTCTTTGTCTGGGCAAAGGACCTGAACCTTTGCTTCAGGGGCATTCTGCCTAACAGTGGAAGCCCCCGTGGATTTTGGTGGCAGCTGAAGCTGTCACCGTTAAGGCCCTTGGAGCCCTGCCTGATGACTCTAAGGTCCCCACTTTGACATGAGTCTTTTGAACAGGCTCAGGATTCCTTTGCCTGGGCAAAGGGCATACCTGAGCCTTTGCTTCAGGGGGATTCTGCCTAGCAGCGGAGGCCCCTGTGGATGTGGTGGCAGCTGGAGCTGTCACCATTGAGGTCTCTGGAACCTTAACTGATGGTCCAATGTCCTTACTTTGGGTTGAGGAGTCTCCTCAATAGACCCTTCACTCCTACTCTGTTTCTGGTGGAACAATTCACCAGAGGCAGTTTCAGCAATTGGGGACTGAGGTTTAATGGAAGTGGCAGAGTGTGTGGAGTAAGAAGCACTGGAGGGCAAGGGTTGGTGGGAAGGAGGATGGGCTAGAACCGAAGCAAAGGATTTACCTGATTGTGCAAACAGCACATGGGCACATTGCTTTGCCTCTGGAAAACCAACTTTCTCCTTGCTCCTTATTACCAATACTTCTTTTTCAAATTTGTACCTTTTACATTGTTTTGAAGAAGCTTCATGAGCTTCTTTGCAGTGGTAACAGCATATTGGACCTGCACAGTTGTCATCTCCTTGATAACCTGTTGTACCACACTTTACACATACTCTTGGTTGTACATTTCCTTAAAACGGCAAGAGTTGGCTTATGCCTGTAACCCTGGCAGTGGAAACACCGGATAGGGTTGGGCACATACGGCTTTACCTTGAGGTGGTACCATGCCAACTTAACTGATTTTGGAAGTACTAATGTTTTAAAAGTTAGAAGGAGAAGCTTGTGTCGACTGTTCCAAACCATCAACTTTCTTCTTAAAATGTTTTACTGCCACTACATTAAAATTCTCTAGTTCCTCTAACAGTTTCTCCTCAGAATACCACATCAGGTCTCGGGAAAAGACAATTCCAGAAGGGTTTTGTGAGAACATGAAACTAGAGCCCCAGGAATGTCACATATCGCACACAGATGGTCACTCTTGTCTGGTGACGAACCCTCAACTATCAGGCTACCATCTCTCTGTGGGATGATGCGAAGATCACGTTGACATACTTCAACTATTTTCCAATGTACTTCAAAAATATCAAGATCCATGATTGATACACCATAAATGGTCTTCACTACTAGGTACTTACTATGTGAAATACTTTCATATTTACCAGGTAAGATTTCCTTTATGGATTGAGGAGGACTTTTCCCCTTCTTACCTGGTTTGGGAGCCCGGGAACCACTACGATTCCCAGAGTGATAACATGTGATGTTCCAGAGGGAATGGTAGGGAAATTATGTAAATTGTCAGGGAGAGAGCTAGATCTGTGTAAATTTGTAGTACTCATACAAATTGGAATTCTTCATTTCCTCACCCCCCACCCACCATGGAGTCCAACAAAGGGGAGCTATAGTTGGGGCTCAAAATCTCCCAACAGCCACAGGGGTATTGAGGAAATATATATGCAGCCACTATTACAATACTGATGGCAGTTGTGGGACCTATGCACTACCGACTCAATAGTGTCTGCATGACCCTAGCCATATTTGACCAGCCGATGGACTTGACCGGGCTTGATCAAGCCACACGTCTAACTAGAATAGAGGACCAAAGAGATGTGTTGCTAGCTGCAGGGCGCAGCGTTGCAGCATCGCTCAACCTCCATGACTCCTGTCTCCTGGTAATACGGGATGCCACACACAGTAAACACACGTGGGAGAATTCTCCCTGGTCTAAGATGGAATGAACCAGGGGTGGGTGCACCCCTCTCATAGGCTTTGGTTGACCAGGAAGCCATTTGTCTCATTCCTCATGGTGACCCTCCAGTATGGGTAGCCTCTGGTCCCGGTCACCAGATCATTGGGACCTCAAGTCCCCCCACTGCGCAAGGCGGCTTCCGGGGGTTGCTCTCTTGAAGCTGCAGGAGGAAGATACGAGTGCCACAGTACACTTCTCCTTCAGTAACTTTCTGCTAGGTTGTATGATCATGGTCAAATATCACAGATCCTGCCAATGTCGGCTAGTCTAACAGCAAGCTCATTCCCTCTGATGCCAATGTGGTTGAGAACCCAGTTTATGAATATTCTTCTACCCTGAGCAAGAATCCAAGAATCCTCTGTGCCATTGTGAGGATAGAAGTCTGAAGGTAGATGTTGTCTTTGGGTGAGTGCTGCTGAAGACAGTCGGTGGTTGTCCTGGAGTCTGCATGTATAACCATATGTCCTTCCATCAGGGACATGTGGCCTAGGGTTCCCATGATTGCAACTGCCTCTGCCTTTAACGAGGAGGCATTGATTGTTACTCTCATGGATTTTGTGGCATCCCTTGCTGCAAAGCCGCCGCCTGCAGTGTGGCTCAAGGGATCGACTGATCCATCTGTGAAGTATGTTCTACTACCCAGAGGAGTGATGCTGCAATGACCCTCTGGACTTCTACCTTTAGACTAGACGTGGGAAACTGACTCTTTGTTAGGCCCATAATGGAAAACTCTATTGAGGTTTGTGCTCACGGCAGGGCTTTGACAAAGTTAGGGTGGGGGGAGTCCATGCCCTTAGCAAGAAGCTGTTCTTTGATCTGATGGCATATTAACACCCTGGCTGTGTGAGACAGCACGGAGTTGTTTGCAAAGAGCTCGTTGTCTTGCTCTAGGTGTCTTAAGCTTGTGTTCCTGGGAGCCTGGATGACCTTTGACAGGTATTGTGCTGCCATTAGATGGATTCGTGAGTCCAGGGGGAGAAGGTTTGCCTCAATGAGGAGGTTGAGGACCTTCGTCCACCTTGGGGCACCCAGAATGATCCTGGCAGCTTCATTTTGGACTGTCTCCAATTTGTCTTTGTATTTTCTCTTTGTGACAAACAGAGCAAGTGAGGCATAGTCCATCTATGTACATGCCAGACGGCATAGAATGATCTTGGTACTTTGTGTCTGGCCTCCTATGTGTCTCCCACTCATTGCTCTCATGACAGACAGTCTTGTTTTGGTTGGGTCAACCAGGTGCTGGACCTCCTTCTGGAAGGAGAGGGTCTGGTCTATCCTTACCCCAAGGTAGAGGAAGTCCTGAACCCATTCCAAGTCCATTCCCTGGATTTTCAGACTTGTGCCTTGAACTTTTTGTCTCAGAGGCATGACCGGATTTGGCTGCAGAGATCTTTAGTCCTATCCTCCAACACTCCTCAGACATGAGGTCCAGACAATGATGGGCTGTATTTAGGCAGTATGGTCCAGTGGAGATGATAGCAAGTTCGTCTGCATAGGAGATGATCTTGCACCCCTCTGGGAGGTTTATGTTGAGGATACAAAACATAGTGTGTTAAAAAGGGCTGGAATGTGAACCCCACCTTGTGGCGTTCCATTTTCTAGTGGCATGTGCTGTGATAGGTGACCTTGAAATTTGACTCTGGCTGTCCTGTTCCTAAAGTAGTCACCTATCCAAGCCAAGAGCTTACCTCTGATTCCCTTCTGGATCAGGCTCTTCTGAATGGCAGGCGGACTTGCTAATTCAAAAGCCTTCTCAGGATCAAGGAATACTACCACAGATATGAGCACAATAAGCCCTTGCTTATTGTGCTCATGAGCATGGCTATGCTGTGTGCTGTGCTCATATCCATGGTGAACCTATGGAGGTGTTCATGTGGGGGTCTCATTTTCCATTGGAGCCGGTTAAGTACCATCCTCTCAGCTGTCTTGGCCAGACAGCTGAGGAGAGATATGGGGCGGTACTTCCCTGGTTCCTTTGGTTTGGGGATGGGAACTATGGGGTAGAATGGATGTTTCCCAGGACTTGTTGATGAGTTGCAGGAGTGCAAGCTCATCTGCTAGTCCTAGGTGGAAATGATGGGGTACAAGATCCCATCAGAGCCCGGGCTGGTTAGATCTGGTTTTATAGGCATTCTTAGTTCCTTCAGAGAAAGATAACATCTGAGTTATCGGGTTCAGCTGCCCTTTCTCTGATATGAGCAAGTCTGTCTGGTTGTAGGCATGCTTGTCTTGCCTCAGTTCGGCTGGCAGGCTGTTGCTACTTGTTCTTGCAGAGAACTCTATGTGCCAGTCTGTTGCCTCTGGCTGAGGGTCATGGTACATGCACCTCTGGGTTGAGCGGCTGGTAGCTCGCCTGACCCGTTGCTATGCACGCTGAGAAGGTGGTTTGGTGGTCGAAGGACTCAAACCATTCCAGCCACTTTTCCTGCCTGACTCTGTTGGCAGTTTCCTTGGCATCCCTGACAGCCTCCCTTAGAAGGGTTAGGTTGTCAGGGGTTCTTTGCCTTCGGAATTGTTTTCTGCACATGTTTAATCTCATCGTTATGGTACCAGGCGTCTTTGTGACTCCTGGACCCAAGCCGAGTTTTAAGTATGGTCAGTGAGGCTGTTTGATCAATGGCATTTACAAGTCTGGCTTCAAGCACTTCCACATTTTGCACTTTGTGGGGTTCATTGCATCTCAGACAGTGGGCCAGGCGTTCTTAAATGCCTGCCAGTTGGCCTGGACGTTTTTCATCTTGGATTCAGTCCTGGCATTTCGGCTGGGCCACTATCCATGAGGGTAGTTATAGTGCCGTAATGGTCAGTTGTGACATTCTCATCGACACACCAGCTAATCCTCTCCACCAGAGTAGCAGTGGTCAGGGTGAGGTCTAGGACCCCTCCTCTGACATGCGTTGGCTCTTGGGTATTGAGGTGAGCGATCTCAGGGAATGTCTCAAGCACGTTGGCTATGTGATAGCCAGCCGCACCCAGTGCACAGCAGGGAGCCAGGATGGGGTTGTGTGCACTGAAGTCTCCCCCTATGATCACTCGGTCATGTGTTGCAGAAGCACAGACCTGGCTGCATGATCAAGCCTCTCTTGCCATCAATGTCTGGCAGCATGAAGACATGATACTCTGAGAAGTGAACAGGTCCCGCTGTTAATGTCTCCTGGAGCATGACATGTCAATGCTCCTTGAGCACAATATTGCATGGAGGATGGCATTCCTTGTGGAGAAGCCATTGGTGTTCCACTGTCGTATGCTTAGATTGTGTGTCATGATGTTACATAAGACATCGTTGTATTCAGATTGACTGGTTTTGGAGTCTGACAACTCCATTGCGAAGTCCTGGGTTTCTTTGTCTGTTGTCAGGCTATCTCTGGGTCTATTGGGGGTGGAGAGCCTTTGGTAGCTCTGACTTTGGTTGTTTGGGCTTTTCTCTCAGGCTTTTTCTGTGTTTTTCTTTGCTGGCCTTGCCTGGGCAAGGTCAGCGTGCTCTGGCTCTGGCTGCACAGATTCAGCCTGGTTTGGCTCTGTCTGTGAGGGCATGGCCTGGGTTGGGAGTCGGGAGGGCAGTCTCGTCCTGGGGTGAGAGTGGGGCTGGTTCAGCTCTCTCCAGCTTCCTTCCCTTTAGGACTGCGACAGTCTGGGTCATTGCTGTCATAGTGACTGTGACTGCCTTCTCGGCCTCTTCACTCAACCTCTCCAGGGCTGTTGCTACTGCTGTGACTACAGCAGTCAATAGGAGTCATATCTTCCTCATCAAAGGGTTTTGTAGTGCTCTTTGAACCTTTATTCCTATGGTTATTCTGCATTTTTTCATTTTCAGAAACTCCTTTTTGTTGGAGATATCCGGTGTCGGCTGGGGGGGGGGGGGCGGCTTCCTTCCTCTTAGGAGGTCGGGGGGGCCTTTTAACTTTTTTTCATTCCCCAGACATAGGTGCCTGGGGGAGCAGGAACAAAGTATGGTCGCTTTTTAGCAACCTCTTGTCGTCTAGGGCCGCCTCTTTCCTGACAGAGCAAGCCAGGCACCAGGCGTGAAGCCTCTTGGCACAGTTGGGACATTGGCTGTTATGTCCCTCTTTTTCTTTTTTGTATGCCTTGAGGCACACCTCAGTGTTGTGTGTCTTACTACAGACACCACATTTAGGCTTGGCTGTGCAGCTAGCCTGGTAGTGACCATATTTTTGGCACTTGAAACACTGAAGTGGATCAGGCACATATGTTCTGAGCTTGTAGGTGCCCTGTACCCAGATCAAGGGTAGTGGCTGGGGCACCTTTCATGGTCACTAGGACTTGCCTGGTTGGATTCTTCCCTTTCGACACTCGGGAAGCCTCCACGACCTGTGGGTGTGATGTGATCACCTCCACATCATATAAGACTGAGAAGCCAAGTAGCACCATCTTGAGTCTCTTATCCTCAGTATTCAGTGGTGAGATACTCTCTTTCCTCCCATCTTTCAGTTCCTTCGTTTCCTGCAGGAAACTCATTGTAGCTTGATCTTTGGGCATGATGATCTCTGGCAACCTGGATCAACAGCCGGATTTTACGTTGCTTCTCCAGTGCCCTGACCAGTTGGTAGGCATTGTCGAAGCCTTTGGGTTTAGCTGGCACTTTGAATTGGGGGAAATGCCTAGGGGGTCCAGACTCTCCCTCAGAATCCGTCTCCGGCCTAGGACGTTTTGGCCCGCCCTTTCAGCTTTGGGGCTTGCTCGTTGGGGCAGCAGCTATTCGGCTGGTTCAGCATGTGCTCCCATCTCAGTCAGGGAGGTCATCTGAGGGAAACTGAGGAGTTAATGGGTGGCCTATGGGAGGATAGCCTTACCAGTCCTCCTTCCCTAAGGTTTGTTTCACTGGCAGTGAAACAAACAATTGGAAATGCTGGGGGAAGGGTACTGCCCCTCTAACCCAGCAAGTGAGGTGGGCTGTGGGTCCTGTTGGGAAGGCAATTGCTGGGGCACAGGATGGAAATGGGAGTTACTCATCTCAGGATGAATGTATACCCCTATTATCACAGGAACTAAAGTGGTTGGGAGTTATGGAGGCTGCTATCTTGGAGATGAAAAGACCTGACAGTGGCATGATTAGTATGGGTG
>NC_051389.1:34023730-34036865 GCF_015228065.2 Penaeus monodon
TTTTTAATAGATCTATCCTCTCTAAAATCTACTCATTAAAATATCGTGTTTTTTTTTTTATTTTTCCCGTATCCCATCCGTAAAAACTTTCAAATCGCTTACCTTTCTGACTTTCTGCCATCTGTTTAACTCCCCATCACTATTCAGCCTATATCCTTTTAGTCACTTATGCCTATATTTACCTTTATGAGAAAAGTAAAGGCAGAAAATAAAAGAACGACTCCCCAAGGGCCCCGAAAATCACCCAGGGGCGTTGGCAACGGCACTTCCGAAAGTATACCCGTGGCGCTTGGGTCTTGGAAAATGCAGGGGATTACATGCTATCGATGATTGATACACTGCTTAAAAATGAAATATTTTACAGACATTCACACCACACACACACACACAACCACACACCACACACCACACACACACACACCCCAAAACACAAACACACACAAACACACCACCAACACACACCACCAGTGGTGGTGTTTATTGCTACAACTCCCGCCATCACACATAAAAATGCAAAAGAATTTTGCGAAACCGTACACTTGAACGTTAACAGATCCAATTCAGAAACATGATTGGCGTTTTTATTGCTCATCACATCTCATCCTCATTATTTTTTAGCAACAAAGAAAGTAATTGGGAAATTTAAAATAGAAAATTATTCAAAAAAATTCTTCCCCTGAAGCACTGATTTTTAAAAACCCTAAAGATTTGGATGCTTGGTTTAAAAAGACTTTTCCATTGTGTCTTCTAGGAGGGGAGTCTTGGTCCAGGCTCGACTGAATTTGAAAAGTTTTTAGATTTTAAAACTAAAAAGTTGATAGACAAAGTTTGGAAAAAAAGATCAAGAGAAGAAAAAAAATGCTAAATTAAATTTAGGCGAAAGAAACAGAAGTAAGAAAGTGGCACGGACGTTTAATGATTCTGTCTTAATGAATCTTTTATTTTCTAAGAATTTCCCCCTTATTCTTCATTTTTTGAAAATTTCTGATGGCTCATTCATAACCACTTCAAAGGGCCCCGGACTGAGTGGATTTGCTTCCCCAAACCAAATTTTAAGAGATGAAACTGCCATCACCTTTAAAATCTTGATTGCAGTGATGTTTTAAATTTGTAAAATCGTCTATTCTTGTGCTTATGCAATTGCACCTATGGCACAGACAAAAGTTTCTTACTAACCCCAAACCCACACCAATTTTTTTTTTTCTTTTTCTTTTTTTTTTTTTTTTTTTTTTTTACTGAAGGCTAGTTTAAAATTAAACAAATTGATATATTCTACTTAAACTAAGTCTTTTCACAATTAAAAGTTTTTTCTTTTTTTGAAGAAGAAAATAAAGTTCCCCTTTCGATATGTTCAAGCATATAGAGGGAAGTGAAACCGATCCCCTTTCGAGCAGCAAAAATGCAGATTTTTAGACGCTTTTAAAAAGGTTCAGCTGGGGGGGTAGAAAATTTTTAATCTTATGTAAGTCCTCCTCTGGTAAAAACCTTTGGGAATTGTATGGAAAACGGGAAAAATTACACCATTAAATTTTTGTTCAAATTGCAACGGCAGGTCATACCATAAAAAAGTGCAAAGACCCAAAGTGCAAAAATTGGGCATAAATGTAAGACAATCATAAATCCAAGTTCTGTTTTTTTAAAAAAAGCCTGTGACAAGTGTGATAATTTAAACTCTCCAACCCCCTTAAATGTTTTTTAAATAGGGGGGGAAATGTATCTCTTAATTCATGATAAATCATATACCAACTCCTCTAAGGGAAAAAAGACTTGACTTAAAAATTTGGGGCTAAACTAGCAAATTTCTTCTCTTTTTGATTTTTATAAAGGAATAAAGATACTTTTCCTATAGGGGGAGAAATTAATTTAAGACTGTCTGGGGGGCAGTGGGATTAGTATACCGTAAATTTATTTTTTTCGCAAGCCTTTCCCCATAGCCTAACAAAACTGGATCGAAGTCCCTACTTTACCTGTGTGTCTTTTTTACTCGTTCACAGAAGTTACAAAAGGGAAATCTTTTTTCGAAAAAGAAAATCTATTGATAATCAATCTCGCAAGAATCACCGAAGCAAATTAATTGAGCTCAAATGATGATCCTTCCTTGCAAATTGCAGACTGTTGCTTCAGACAATCTTAAAAAGCAAAGATCCTCTTTTTTTATTATATGAGGATATAAATGAGAGTATTTTCCCCATCCTGTACTCCGTGCTTTGCTAAGGGTCAGAAGTCATAAAGTTGAAATTTCCCTTTGTCATTCGGGAATTGGTCAAAAAATGCCATGTGTTTAGCAGGTCATTTTAGGTATTAAAAAAGACTATAAAAAAGTCTTAAAAATTTTCTAATAGCCAGGTATGAAGAAAAAAAACTTTCCCTATGTTTTCAAGTCTTGCCATGCGTTCAGTTGGGGGAAAACCCAACCCAAAAAATTCCCAAAAAATCATTTACTCCAATTCGGGTAGTCACAGATCCGAGTGACTGTGAGGGGGGTGCTACAACTGCTGCTTCTCCTTGCAAATTTCAGATTTTTGTCGCAAATCTTCAACTTTAAATTCAAAAATACGAAAGTCTTGACCACAACGACCAAGTTGGGAAACGATACAACCTCCTTTGCGCCCTTTCTAAACGCTGCCTTGCGAACCATCAGAAAGCCTTTTAAAAAGGTAAGAAAGCCCCAAGCCGAAGAGAGTTGTTCAGCCATTGAAATGTGCACTCACACCTAACCTCGCTACCCTCACTGTGACACAAGAACTGTGGTGTTTTTTCTACGAAAATCGAGAACAACGAGACTGTTTGATGGTGTTTTTGATTAAAAATTATTAAATTTCGGATAATTATTCATGGGGTTTTCTGTATGGTTTAAATAATTTTGTTGTATTTAAAATGTTGTTTTTGAGAAAAAAACATTCTTTTTTTTTGCTTTCCATGAATAATATAAAAATACAAAAAAATGAAAGTAAACAAAAAAACTAGTAACATAATAATTCTAATTCGAATAATTAAATGAAACTAAAAAATTCTAATCATAATCTGACTAATGAATCTTTTATATTATAATATAATTCTGGCTGAATAAATGAAAGTAATATAATTCTAATACATATTCTAATAAACTAAATAACTCACGAAGTGTAAATCTATGAACTACCTAATCATGAGGAAAGCCTAATTCATCAAGCTTTTTATGGCTTTGTGTTACATATTCCCTTTGACTTTGACTATATACCTCGTCAATCAACTATACCGTAATAATATAACATATATATGTCGTATAATATGTATATATTCGATATCACACACAAACACACACCACACAACCACCCCACAAACACCCCACATATTTATATATATATATATATTATATATATTATATATATATATAAATATTTTAAACTAGTATTATCGTATACATATACTTAAAATATATTTCATACTATATTAAATGTGTATATATACAATTATCAAAAATAATATTATTTTTTATATATTCTACATATATACGTATATATTTATTTATTCATACATTTGGTAAATTCACAATATAAAAGTATATATATTATCTCTCTCTCTCTCTCCTCTCTCCTCTCTCTATATATATAATATATAATTAAAATATAATATATATATACAACATACCACACCACACACACACACACACACAACACCCACACACACACACACACACCAATAATTTATATATTATATATTATATATATATAATTTTATAATTATTATGTATATTTATATATATATATAATATATATTTATATCTTACTCTATATATATTTTTTCATATTTATTATATATTATATTATATATAATATATTATATATATATATATAAAGGCTTCAGGCAAGTGTGTAGAATATATTAAAAAAACAAAGTCATGTGAAACCCATAGCAGCCCCGACCCGTAACCTGCACAAATCAGCTCGCTCATTCCCGGGAGGGTCCTGCCGGTCCAACCTTGCCTCTCACTAGAGGGCGCTTCCCGACTCACTGCCGAGTCTGACTGGCTGACATGGACACCTCGCGGCTCTCTCCTGGACCGCAGGCTCCCTCGTTCCTCTTTCACTGACACAGTTCTCGAATGCTTAAGATTTAGGATCCGGAACCGAGATTAAGCAAGTATTGCCTCTCCGGGATCACTAGGCAACCGTGCCCAATGTCTTCACTACAGAAAAGGATTGGTCCCTATGCACAGTGCCCTTCGTGGAGAAATATCGTCCCCGGGGAAAAACCAGGGGTCTACAATTACTCGAGGTAAAAAACCCATTTTACAATCATCCACTATTCTACTAAAAAACATACAGCTGCCCCGATACCTCATATTTCAGCAGAAATAGAAAAATCTGACCATAGTATTTCTAATAGCACATGCCGCTATTAGTGTAATCAGTAATGTGCGAGAGACGTAATTATGGGATGATAAAAAAATAAAGTTGGGAGGGGGCAATACTGTTATTAAAATTTATAAAATAATAAATGTGATCATGATTAGCCTTACCAGCTATGACTTAACCCGTGCAAAGTTTTTGTTGATTTCATATATATTTTTTTTATTTCCATTATCGTCATATCTGTGGAAGTATTCCATAACTGGCTCTCACTTTGTTCTCCAGTGCGTAAATAATATATAAAGTGAGCCCCGAGCCTTTAGCCGTCGGAGTGGGCGGGTGCTTGCATTCCTTGATCAAATGAATTTTCGGATTATCTTTAACATTTTGGGGGGGGCTTTATTGTTAGTTGTATTATATTCTTTCTTTTATGGTACGTGTCCGAAAGATAAATAATCACCGGTTAGACAGTTAATAAAACTTTTTAACAACATCACGTTTTTGTTTTCGCATATATGACCCCAAAACCCAAAATAACGTTTTGGTTAATTTTTCGCAAAAGGAAAACGAAGAGTTCGAAATTTCGGCTCTTTTCATTTCTTATTGTGGTGTTTTCCTTTTCACACACACACACCACACACACACACCACACACACACACACACACCACACACACACACCACTCACACTCACACACACACACCACACACCACCACCACACACACCACAACACCACACACACACACACACCACACCAATTTTATGTGTGTGTATTGGGGTTGTGTGGGGGTGTGTACATAGCACACCACCATTGTATATATATATATATATATAATATTTGTGTGTGTGTGGGGTGTGTGTGGGGGTGTGTGTGTGTGTGTGTTGTGGTGTGTGTGTGTGTGTGTGTGTGTTTGTATGTATAATATGCATACATAAATCTAACACATAAATATATAATATATAATATATATATATATATATTATTTTATATATATTATATATATATATATATATTTTATATATTTCCTAAAATATGTTATTAATATATTATATATTATTTATATATAATGTTGTATAATATACAACATAAATCACAATCAATATATATATATATATATATTATTTATATATATATTTAAAACACACACCATATATTTATATATATTATTTATATATATATAATTTTTATAGGGGTGTGTGTGTGTGTGGTGTGTTGTGTGTGTGTGTGTGTGGCGTGTGGTGTGTGTTGTGTGTTGTGTGTGTGTGTGTTGTTTGTGTGTGTGTTGTTACACAAAACCCACCACACACACCACACACCACACACACACATCTTTTACTTTATATATATTTATGTTTAAAATAAATAAAAATAATATATATATATTTTTATAATATATATATATATATGTATGTATGTATATGTTAAACTATATATATTGTAGTTAGTATCTATACAAAATACAAAAATTTTTTTTAATATATATATAATATATTATTATATTTATTTTGTAACTAAAAATTTAAAAGTTACTATTTGTGTGGTGTGGTGTGTGTGTGTTTTTGTGTGGGTTTTGTGTACACAACCCCACACACACACACACCACACCACACACCCCCCACCCACACCACACCCCACACACACACACAACACACACACACCACCCACACACCCAAACACACACCACACACCCCCACCACACCACATAATATATTTTTATATTATATTATATAAAATATATTATATTGTGGTGTGTGTGTATATATATATTATATAAAATAATATATATATATATATTGATGTGTGTAGATTTTTTGTTATATAACTCATATTATTATATTTTATATAATTATATATTAACATATTTTATGTATAATATATAATATATATAATATATTTTTATTTCCCCATATTATATATTAAAAATTTTATATATTATTATATTTATTGTGTAGTTTATGTATGCAATATATACATACAAACCACACCCCCCACAACACACACCACACACACACACACACACACACCACCACACCACACCACCACATATATTTTATTATTTTAATATATAAAAATTGTGTGCGTTGCGTAGTACCACACACCACAAAACACATACACCACATAATTGTGTGTTGTGTGGGTGTGTGTGGTTGTGTGGTGTGTGTTGTGTGTGTTTTGTGTGTGTTGTTTGGGTGTGTGAGGTGATTTTTTGGTGGTGTGTGTGTGTGTGTGTGTGTGTGTGTTTGTGTGTGGGGTGGGGTGTGTGTGTTTTGTGTGTGGAGTGTGGTGTGTGTGTTTTTGGGGGTGTTTGTGTGTGTGTATGTGTGTGTGTGTGTGTGTTGTGTGTGTGTGTGAAAAGGAAGACAGCCACAATAAGAAATGAAAAGATGACGTAAAGTTTCGAACTCTTCAGTGTTCCTTTTTGCGAATAATTAACCAAAACGTTACTTTGTGTTTGTGGTCATATATGCGAAAACAAAAACTGTCGTATGATTGTTAGAAAGCTATTACTTAACTGTCTAACCGGTGATTATTATATCATGTTCGGCACAGCTGTACCATGAAAGTAAATGATATATAATACAACTAACAATAAAGCCCCCCCCAAAATTTTTAAAGATTTCCAAAAATTCTTTTTATAAAGGATAAAACCCCGCCCATCCGCGGCTAAGGCTGGGGGGGGGCTCACTTTATATTTTTTTTACGCCGGGAAAAAAGTGAGAGCCGTTATGGAATCTTCCACAATTGCGATAAGGGAAATAAAAAAATATATTAAAATCAACAAAAAAATTTTGCACGGGTTATTAGTGCATAGCTTAGGCTACTCTGATCGCAGTTATTTTTTTACTCAATTTCAATAAAGTTTTGCCCCTCCCAACTTTGTTTTTATCATCCCAAAATTACGTCTCTCGCACATTACTGATTACACTAATAGCGGCATGTGCTATTAGAAATAATATGGTCAGATTTTTCTTTTCGCTGAATATAGGTATGGGGCGCTGTCATGGTTGTGTTTAGAATAGGGGGATGATTGTAAATGGGTTTATTCATCCTCGAATAATTGTAGACTCCTTGTCTTCTCCGGGACATATTTCCCAAGGGACACTGTGCAAGGTGACCAATCCTGTTTGTGCTGACGCATCGGCCGGTTGCCTTGATCCCAGAGGCAATACTTGCTTAATCTCGTTCCGGATCCTAAATCTAAGCTTTCGAAAACTGTGTCGGGAAAGAGAAGAGGGACCTGGGGTCCAGAAGAGCCGCGAGGTGTCCATGTCAGCCAGTCAGATCTCGGCAGTGAGTCGCGAGAAGCGCCTCGTAGTGAGAGGACAAGGCTGTGGACCTGGCATGACCCACCGGGGAAATGAGCAGAGCGATTTTGCGGTTAGGGGTCGTGGCTGCTATAGTTTCACATACCATTTGTTTTGTTAATATTTTCTTACACACTCTGCCTGAGACTTTATATTTTTTATATATATTTTTATATATATAAAATAATATATATACATATATATATTATATTATATAAAATGTTAGATATAATAATATTATATTATTTTATATTAAAATACTATATTATGTTATATTATAAAATTTTAATATATATATATAATATAATATAATTATATATTATATAAAAATTATATGTAATTTTATATATATACAAAATCATATATATATATTATCTTTTAATATATATATAATATATAAATATATTATTTGTGTGTGTGTGTTTTTGTGTGTGTGGTGGGTGTGTTTGGTGTGTGTGTGGTGTATGTATGTATATATATTTATTAAAATTATAATATATATAATATAGAGAAAGAGGAGAAGAGAGAGGAAATACATATAAAACATATATTTTATTCACATATTTTTATGAATATATATAATATATACGATTTTTTTGAATATTAATAAATATAATATTTTTTTTTGTAATATATGATAAATACACATCATATATATGTATGAAAAAATATATAGTATATGTATTACGATAATAATATTTTTTAATATATAATATATAATATAATATATATATATTTTATATATATAATTATATATATATTATATATTATATATATATATATATAATATTAATATAAAATTGGTGTGTGTGTGGTGTTGTGTGTGGTGTGTGTGTGTTGTTGTGTATCTAAATATATACATATATATACTACATATATATGTATAATTATTACGGTTATAGTTGATTGACGAGGTAATAGTCTAAGTCTAAGGAATGATGAAACTACGAACCCTAATAAACTTGATAAATTGGCTTTACCTCCTGATTATGGTGTTCATAGATTTTACACGTTCTGTGAGTATATTTTTTTATTAAAATTGTTTTAAATTATATGTTTTTCATTTATTTCACCAGATTTTACTTATAATTTAAGTTTCCCTTTAGTCAGACTTATGTATTAAAATTTTATAGGGTTTCACTTATTTATTCAGAATTAAATTAATATAGTTTTCACTTATTTTTATTTGTTTCTTCATTCTTTCTTGTATTTTTATATTATTTTTCAGGGAAATGCTAAAAAAACTGTGTTTTCTCAAAACCAACACTTTAAATACACCAAAATTATTTTAAAACCATCACAAAACCCCATATAATTATCCGAAATTTATAATTAATACACAACCCAAAACATCTCGTTGTTCTCGTTTTCTGTAGTAAAACACCACACGTTTCTTGTTCACGCTGAGGGTACGGGTTTTGGGTGTCCGAGCTGCACAGTTCAATGGCTAAAAACTCTCTCTCGCCCCTTGCGGCTTCTTACCCTTTTATACAGGTTTTCTTGAGGGGGTTTCGCAAGGCGCTTTTTGAAAAATGGCGCGAAGGGGGTTAGTATCGTTTCCCCCACTTGGTGCTTGGGGTCAAACGTTCTTATTCATTTTGAATTGAAGTTGAAGATTTCGCACAATAAATCGAAATTGCAGAGGAAAAGCACAGTTGTCACCTCCCCCCACAGTCCTCGGGTCTGTCTACCAAATTGGGTGAAAATGAGCTTTTGGAATTATTTGGTTGGGTTTTCCCCCAAACCTACAGCAGGGCAAGATTTTGAAAAACATAGAAAGTCTTTCTTCATACCGGGCTATTAGAAATTTTGAAGTACTTTCTTATATGCTTTTGAAACCCAAGTGACCTGCTAACCATCATTGCATTTCTTGACCAATTCCCGAACTGACAAAAGGAAATTTCAACTTGTGTACTTCTGACCATGTACTAAACACGGGGTACAGGATGGGGAAATACTCTCTTTTATCCCTCAATAATAAAAAAGAGGGATCTTTTGCTTTTTAAATTGTCTGAACAACATGTCTCACTTACAAGAGGATCCATTCTGAGCTGCAATTAATTTGCTTCGAGTGATCTCTGCGAGATCTGATTTTTCAATTAGATTTTTTTTTTCTGAAGAAAATTCTTATGAACTTCTGTGAACGAGTAACGCACCCAGGTAAAATATTGGATCTTCTGATCCAGTTCTTTTTTAGGGCTTTGGGGAAAGGCTTGCGAAAACCCTTAATTTACGGGTTTCTAATCCCACTGCCCTGCCGATCATGTCTTAAATTAAACTTCTCCCCCCATAGGAAAAACATCTTTTCTTTCCCCTTTATAAAGTCAGAAATGAAAGAATTTTGCTAGTTTTGCCTAATTTTGAAATCAATTCTTGTGTCCCTTTGATGATAGGTTAAATTTACTCACTAATTTAAAAATCATTTCCCAAAATTTTTAAAATCATTGAAAGGGGCTGGAGAGTTTTTCATTAGTCACCCTTTTCACAGGCTTTGTTTTTAAAAAAATAAAACTTGGGTTTTTATTGTCTTCTTTATCCTTTTTGCACTTTGGGTCTTTGCACTTGTTTTTGGTATACCTGCTCGCTTGCAATTAGAACAAAGTTTAATGGTTTTAATTTTGCCGCTTTACCATCACAATTCCCCAAGGGTTTTTACCCAAGGGGGGACTGACATAAGATTTAACCTTGTCTACCCTACCCCGCTGTAACCTTTTCAAAAGCGCTAAAAATCTGCTATTTCTGCTGCTCGAAGGGGATCGGTTTCACCTTTCCCCCCCATATGTTGAAAATATCGAAGGGTAATTTTTCTTTTTCTTCTTCTAAAAAAAAAAATCTTTTAATTGTGAAAAAGACTTAGTTGAAGTAGAAAATTCAATTTGTTAATTAATCTAGCCCTTTCAGTAAAAAAAAAAAAGAAAAAAAAAGAAAAAAAAAAAAATTGGTGTGGTAGGTTAGTAAAACTTTTTTGTAGCCATCAGGTGCAAATTTCATAAGCATCAAAATAGACGATTTTACAGATTCATAAACATCACTCAAACAAGATTTGATAGTGATGGCAGTTTCATCTCTTAAATTAGGGTTGGGGAAGCAATCCACTCAGTCCGGGGGCCCTTTGAAATGGTTATTGAATGACCATCGAATCTTTTTAAGAAAAGAAAGGAAAAAGGGGAAAATTCTTAGTAAAATAAAACGTTCTTAACGCAAATCATTATCGTCCCCTGCCCCTTCATTAGCTTCTGTTTCCTTGCCTAATTTAACTTTAGCTATTCTTTTTCTCTTTCTTGATCTTTCTTCCAACTTTGTCTATCAACTTTCAGTTTTAAGATCTAAAGCCTCTTTTTAAATTCATCGAGCCGGGACCAAAACCCTCTTCCAGTAAAACCAATGGAAGTGTCCCTTTAATCCAAGCAGTCCCCAAAACTTTTAGGGTTTAAAAAATAGTGGGTTTAGGGGAATATTTTCTTTGAATAAGATTTTCTATTACTAGTTCCCTAATTACTTTCTTTGTTTCTAACCTAATGAGGGGACTGAGAGTGATAGCAATAAGCCCATCTGTTTTTGAATTGGTCTGTTCGTTCAAGTTACGGTTTTCGCAAATTCTTTAGCATTAATTTTGTGGCGGCAGTTGTACAAAACACACACACACACACTGCGTCGTTGTGGTGTGTTGTGTGTGTTGGGGTTGTGTGTGTGTGTGTGTGTGTGTGTGTGTGTGTGTGTGGTGTGTGGGGGTGTGTGTGTGTTGTGTGAATGTCGTAACATATTTTACATTTTTAATGCACGTGATCCAAATTCATCGATATGCATGTAATCCATGCCTTCTTCCACGACGCCAACCCTCGGGTATCTTTCGGAAGTTCCCTTCCAAATGCCAGGGGGACTTACGGTGCCATTGTGGGAGTCGTTTTTTTTATTTTTCCCCGCTTTACTTTTTTCATAAAAGGGAAATAAGGCAAAGTGACAAAGGATATAGGGTGATATGTTGGGTAGTTAAACAGATAGCAGATAAATACAGAATGGGAAATCGTAGAAAGATTCTTATCGGATGGTAACAAAGATAATAAAAAAAAACAGATATTAATGATGATAATTGAGAGATGGATAATCTATTAAAAATAAAAAAAATTGCTGACATACAGATTTTTTATACCATATATAAACTATTGTGTATTTCAATTATTGTTAGATTATACTTCCTTATTAGCCATAACGACTTTTCAGGTCCGTTCCAGTGACGATCCCGGGATTTTTTTTATTTACTTTTTAAATTTTTGTGGTTTTGGGAACTATATTTTTCCCCTCGCTGTGTCCTGCCTCTGGGGGAGGGGATGAGGGGGCACGTTCGGTCCAGGGGAACAATCTGCCAAAAAAAAAGGAAATCTGCTACACAAAATTGAAAAAACGGTGGTGTCCTTTGGCGAACGAGGGCGCGGGGCCCGGCTGGGGGTCCGGACAGTCGAGGGAAAAATGAGACAAAATTTTTTAAAAGTTGGGGGGGGAAGAGGAAACGGCAAAAAGAATCCCCTTTAAACGTCGCTAATTTTTTTTTGTTGTTGTAGGGGTTTCCCTTTGGGGGCCCCTTTCCTTAATTTTCTAACTATATTAAAATGAAATTACTTACAGGAACCATGAAAGGAAAATAAACAAAATGATATAGATAGATGATAGATGGTAAATTAATATATTTTTTGTTTGTTTGTTTGTTTGTCCCACACACACAATCACCACACACCACACACACCCCACACACACACACAACACACACACCACACACCACCACACACCATACACATAACAACACATCACACCACACCCCCACACACACACACCATATATATATATTTATTAAATTTTATATTATATATATTGGTTGGTGTGTGTGTTGGGGTGTGTGTGTGGTGTGTGTGTGTGTGGGGTGGTGTGTGTCCCACACACACCAAATATTATATATATTATATATATATATATATATATATTATATATATAATACAAAGATATATATGTGTGTTTGCGTGTGTGTGTGTGCGGTGTGTGTGCGTGTTGTGGTGTGGTGTGTGTGTGGTGTGTGTTGTTGTGTTGGTGTGGTGGTGTGGTGTGGTGTGCGTCGTGCGTGCGTGCGTGCGGGGTGCGTGTGTGTGTGTGTGTGTGTGTGTGTACTGTATGCTTTTTACGCATATGTAGTTATATACGTGTGTGCGTGTTTGTGTGCTATTTATATTTATATTTTACTTTTTCTTCAAAAGTTTTGATGATAAAACTGCCCTTCCAGGTGCAACGTACCCATCCCCGTTCCACGGCCTCAATGGTGCAACAGCATGTATTCTCTGGGGATCAACATCTTTTCAGCTTTATTTCATGGTTTTTACCTCGTCTGTATTTCCGGTCCTTCTGAGGGGAAAAACGTCCACTGAGTCATCCTGTGTGTGTGTTTTGGCATTAATAATTTTATTAAAATATATAATATATATTATATATAATTATATATATATACAAAAACAC
>NC_051389.1:34036965-34042548 GCF_015228065.2 Penaeus monodon
CTAAAATGATTTTCCAATAAAATTTAATTATGCATAATGTTTATGCAAGAATTTTATACACTTAGAGCATAATATTTATGCTTTGATTTTTAATCTATTTATTGTTATTTGTAAGATATTTATTGATAATTTTTAAAGTTTTAAACATTTTAATATCTCTATTTACAAAAGTATTCGCCGCCAATGTCTTTGGCTGTTGACGTGGCAAATAATTTTAAATAATCAATCACAGAGAGCAAATGAGATCCTCCCCTTGGTCAGCTGGTACTCACACGCCACAGGCTATAAACGACTCGCACTCTGAAATAATCAACAAAGGTACCGAAGTCTTTCTTCATAGAATGCGCCTAGGTTTTCACTGTACATGGCAGATCATAGAGACAATAGACCGTGAAGAGAGGTGTTGCATGCATTGCGGCGAGCCGAACGCCACATTCGTACATTAGCACATACAATTCCTGAGACAGGGTCCGCCGACAACAGCCGTCATGCTGGTAAAGAGATTATGTGGTATGCTTACAACATGGCGGCAGGAGCGCCTGCCGGCAATCCCACCGCCACGGCAAGCACCGAGTGCCAGAGAACAAAATGAGACAGCCATAAAAAAAAAAGCTGATATAGGCCGGGCCATATATGGAAGGCCCGGGCAAAGCTAGAACTTCTCAAATCTCTATCATATTGTAACAGAATACCGCCTTCCCGTCCGGCCATAGGAATCGCCTCGAAAGTTAGCTTCTCTCCCTCACTGTGAATCAGCCTTGGGTGGCTGTTTCAGAGGGATGAAGGAACTTCCTTGAACAGGTGCAGGGCCCCTCTCCCCTCACTGAGGTGAAACGGCCTTTGGGTGGCTGTTTCAAAGCAAAGAGGGATTTATTTTGAAAAGGTACAGGTCCTCTCCTCCCTCACTGAGTTGAAACAACCTTTGGGTGGTTGTTCCAGAGGGATGAGGGGAACCGCCTGGAAAAAGTGCAAGAGTTCCCTTCCCTCACTGAGGTGAAACAGCCTTTTGGTGGCTGTTTCAGAGGGAAGAGGGACTATAGGATGTGGATAATTCTACAGGATGTGGATAATTCTATTTCGGGTACCAGTGGACCACGTGGCTGTTTTCCACGTGGAGCAATCAGTGTAGCAGACGGAGCCAGTGACCTCACCTCGCTCCCCCCCCCCCCCCCCATGCTTCCTGCATGACCGTGACCTCCGCACGGCCCGTAAACCGTATAACTAAACATGTCGTGTTCTTATACTGCGTGGTGTCAACTCTCAGAAATAAAGAGTCAAGCCGAATACCAGTATCAATACCCCTGCAAGCCAATGTAATAGGGTTCTATACCCGTTATATCTGGTGGCAGCGAGGGCCGTTGCATCCTTTTGGCATGCTACACGGACACACCACCCCCGAAGAAAAATCCGCTCGACCGCCAGAAGGCGTCAAAAAACAAAAAAACACGTAAGTACACGTTTGGGCACCTTTCTTATTTCTTTCCCCTTCCTTCTCCCATACATGTGTTAAGCCGTTGTTTTTTTGTTGGGTTAAGAGGTGCTAATGACAGCAAATGGCATGTTCTCCACTATTCTTCCACCTCAGATCGCATTTCCGTGCGATCGAGTATGTGATCAATAAACATGAATATCGTTCGTTAGTTAAGTAATTAATTATTTTCTCTCATTTTCTGAGATTCATATTGTTTCATCTGCAACGAATTTAACGCGTTCGTGATTTTATCTTATCACGAATATCATTTCATTTTATCTTGTTCCTAACCCTCGCCCCCGACCTGACCTTCCCTTTTCTTCACTTACGGTCACTTTGGAAGAGAAAAGGTTGTTTTTCCGTCTTGACCTGACCTCACTTTCTCTTTTCCCGGTCGGTGGCGGCGTGGGTAGGTCAAATGACCGCTTGGTTACCCTTGTAATTTGGTTGTTGTTTGGTTGACGCCTTGGGAATTAACCATAGCATTGTTACATTGCTTTTTGGTGACACGTTCTATCGGCGCTAGAACGAAGCTTGTAACGCAATTCATTACATTCATTATTTTGAATATAGCGTAGGATCTTCCCCATATCATAGTGCACAGAATTGCCCGATATTCGCCAGGGGTTGCGTAAACACCTAATAGATCTGTGCTCCGTCGTTCGAAAGTAGGTACAATAAACCGAAGTTATTCGTTCGGCACCTTTTGAGTCGGTGTGACCCGCGGTTATGTCCGTAATTAATGTAGGGTTTAAGCTAGAATCATTATTCGCTTATTAATCACACCTTTCTCACCCTCCTCAAGTCGCTTGCATGTTTTGGGTACCCCCCAAGCGTTTGTGTGATTCGTGAATTTTATATATCCTTAGGGAATTTTGCGAGCGCCCGTCACACAGATACGCAGAAGAGAGCAGGTTTATCATATTCCTGGCTCGAGTCGCTTCAGTCATATACGGCATTTGGGTAATAGGATCCCCCCGTTTATTGAGTTTTATTGAAGTCTGACGTGCAAAGCTAGACATGTACCTCGGCAGTTCAGATTTCTGACCCCGAGAAGATTTGCTTGATAAAAAGTTGGCGAATATTTTTTTTATGTCACCATTCATTCATGTGTACATTCTGTCGCATATCATTATATGTTGAATTCAATGTGGTAGTTGAAATAATCTTAAATAGCTAGCATTGCTAATTTACTTCAGTTTTGTTATAGTGAACGCTAATATTCGTGTTTGTGATTCATTCTCTGTGTGAGGTCACTCTCGCTTTCCCTCTCATTAACACTAGCTGTCACTCACACACGATACACGCGTCTGTTGTGACAAGTGGTTCGTACATAATGTACAAGTTACATCTATTTCTTATCTGTGTGACGACTATGGTTCAAATAGATCTTCGCGGATCGCCGATGTCGTTCCCTTATCTATTCTCATATCTATCAGAGACGGTGGGTAGTTCAAGTCAGGTCTTCGCGGACCGCTACTGACGTCTCCCTCTTCTATTTTCTTCTTTATCTTTGTGAAAGTAAAACACAAAATAAAAAATAAAGACGATAATAATTTTAAAAACCAACATTAAAAACCGCAAATTACATAAATAACCGGCTAGTGGTAGATAACACCCCCTCTTCTCTGTTTGCCTTTCTTTTTCTCTTACTCTGGCCCTTACGTGTATGATCTGGTTTCCCGACTATATATTGCAGTCGGAATGACACGGCACCGAAGGAGAACCTGCTACAGTTCCGGTCACCTTAGGATGCCGTGAGAAGGACGTCGCCATAGGCCCGCGGACCGAGATTTTCGTCAGAAAAGGTGTCAAGCCGTCCCAGTGTAGTGGGCGGGCATTGCCTGCCAGACTCCCCGTAGATACAGTGAACCAGCACCTTTGCCGCAGGTACCAGTCGCCGCAGAATGCTGTGCATAGGCGACGCCTGGCGGACGCCTGCTCGTAGCGCAGGTATCAGCCGCCCCGACATGCCGCCCCTGCCCCGACGCCCGTAGATCCGGACGAAGATTACGAGGACGTGTGGACCCGAGAAGGACCTGGACGAGATCTGTAAGGACGTGTGGACGAGGACGCCGCCGAGTTAGGCCTGGGCCAGGACTATGAGGAGGTCAAGACAAACCTGAAGTCAAGGAGGACCTGTGCGAGACTTTCGAGGACGTGTGGACATCGAGGACGAGCAGATTACACCAGGGACCAGGAGGATGAGAACAACATGGAAGAGCAGCCACAAGGATGCACCAGGACGACGCACGAGAACGAGACGACCAGCCAAGTTAGGTCACCCTTGAAGGCGCCTCGAGAGCGAGGCGCGAGTAGGTGGCCGAGCAATATAGGATGTGGATAATTCTACAGGATGTGGATAATTCTATTTCGGGTACCAGTGGACCACGTGGCTGTTTTCCACGTGGAGCAATCAGTGTAGCAGACGGAGCCAGTGACCTCACCTCGCCCCCCCCATGCTTCCTGCAGCTGCTGCTATCGCTCCTCCAGCTGGAACGGTCACTACTTATACCGAGAATGACCTAGGCCTCAGAGAGTTCGTGCTAAGCTACCACCGCGCTAAGGTCAGCCCTCGCCTCCCTCCGGGTGGGCTGACCGTGACCTCCGCGCGGCCCGATAACCCGTATAACTAAACATGTCGTGTTCTTATACTGTGTGGTGTCAACTCTCAGAATAAAGAGTCAAGCCGAATACCAGTATCAATACCCCTGCAAGCCAATGTATAGGGTTCTATATCCGTTTATAGGGACTCACTTTGAAAAGGTACAGTCCTCTCCTCCCTCACTGAGGTGAACACCTTTGGGTGGTTGTTTAAGAGGATGAAGGAACCGCCTGGAAAAAGTGCAAGAGCTTCCTTCCCTCACTGAGGTGAAGCAGCCATTGTTCCAACAATGTCCTGTAGGTGAAAGGGCATCCCCTCTGGTCTCTCCCCAGGGGTTTACACCACATACAAGGCTGCGTGGCAGCCTTGTGCGCTGTTGAGACGGGAATGAGTACGCCCTGCGGCTAGCAACACGCCTCTTTGGTCCTCTATTCAGCAAGACAGGCGGCCTAATCCTGGCCCGGTCAGGCCAATCGGTTGGTCTCCTTCGGGAGGCTAGAGTCAAGCAGTCATGCCGCCGTTGGCACTCACACTGGTCCGTGAGTGCCGTTGCAATGGCTATTGGCTGCGTATATCCTCTCATCACCCCTGTAGCTATTAGACTCTGGCTCTAACATTCAGCTTCCCTTGTTGACTCCGTGGTGGGTGGGGCGTGAGAGGATGAAGCATTGTTTAAATACATGGAAAAATCAACTAAAACCCCCCACAGACAGATTCAAATGTGACGACCTATGCAAGGTCCAGACCACGGCAGCCACCTTGAAGCCATACGTGCCTCCTGGTGGCAAAGTAAACCCCATGCACAGGATGACTCTGTCACACCTGCTGCTAAGATGGACAGAAAGAAAAACACCTAAAACCAATATGTCTGTCCATCAAAGCCCCCGAACGTCAGGCAGACTCAGGGAGAGTCTGGACCCCTTATTGCAAGTCTAATGAACTAAAGGGGGAGGAGGGGAGGAATCCTTAGTCCAAGAGTAGGAAGGAAAGCTAAGGGTAGCTTCTACCTAGAAATCGAAGGAAGAAGAAATAAAAAGTAGGTGGGCGAAACCCCTTGCATGGTGCTTTCTTTGGCATAGCTGGTTAGAAAGTGTGGTTTATTTATTTATTTTTATTTCTAACTTGAGCAAGGTTGGTTTGGAAGGAAAAAACTTTATTTTTCATTTTTTTTTCGCCTGCTAGGGATTATCATAGTAGGTATGAATCCATTATGAAGCCTATTGCAGCGAGACCCTCGCCTGTCTCCCATCAGAGCGATGTTCAGTGGTCACTCTTTTGTTTATTCTATCGAGAAGAATGTGAACTGGGGAACAAAACGACACGAGAACAAAGGAACATAAGGATAAAACACGGTAATAAAGGAACTTGAAAAAATGGTGAAACAAGAACACGGGAACATGAAAATAAATGAGGAAGGATGATGGTGTAAGTAACAAAGGGAAAATGAAAATAAACGAGGAAGGATGATGGTGAAAAAAAGACAAGGGAACAAAAAATTAAAGAGGAA
>NC_051389.1:34042648-34048812 GCF_015228065.2 Penaeus monodon
CTCTTCTTTTCCCTCCCCTCCGTGGTTTTAAAAATCGCCTCGAAATTTGCTTCTCTCCCCACGGGAAATCACCCTTGGGGGGCTGTTTCAGAGGGATAAAGGAATTTCCCTTGAACAGGTGGGGGGCCCCTCTCCCCTCCGAGGTAAAAAGGGCCTTTGGGGGCTGTTTAAAAGCAAAGAGGGTTTATTTTGAAAGGTACGGGCCCTCTCCCCCCTCCTGATTGAAACACCTTTGGGGGGTTTGTTCCGGGGGTGGGGGGAACCCCTGGAAAAAGTGCAAGA
Source organism: Penaeus monodon (assembly GCF_015228065.2). Classification (NCBI taxonomy): domain Eukaryota; kingdom Metazoa; phylum Arthropoda; class Malacostraca; order Decapoda; family Penaeidae; genus Penaeus; species Penaeus monodon. Next base: position 34,042,931 of record NC_051389.1, read on the forward strand.
TTTCCCTTCCCTCACTGAGGGAAACAGCCTTTTGTGGCTGTTTCAAGGGAAGGGGGACTATGGGTTGGGGTAATTCTACGGTGTGGTTTCTATTTCGGGTCCCAGTGGACCACGGGGCTGTTTTCACGTAGAAATCAGTGGGGCAACGGAGCCAGTGACCTCACCTCCCCCCCCCCCCCCCCCATGTTTCCTGCATGCCCGTCCCTCCGCACGGCCTAAACCGTATAACTAACATGTCGTTTTTTACTCGTGGTTCAACTCTCAAAAAAAAGAGTCAAGCCGAATCCCCTATAAATCCCCTGCAAGCCATGTAATAGGGTTCTTACCCTTATATCTGTGCACGAGGCCTTGATCTTTTGGCAGCTCCCCGGAAACACCCCCCCAAAAAAAAATCCGCTCACCCGCCAAAGGCGTAAAAAAACCCAAAACCCCGAAAGTAACTTTGGGCCCCTTTTTCTTATTTCTTTTCCCCTTCCTTCTCCCTACATTTTAACCGTTTTTTTTTTGTTGGGTTAAGAGGTCTAATGACAGCAAATGGCATGTTCTCCACTATTCTTCCACCTCAGTCGCTTCCGTGCGACCCCGGGTTGTGACAATAACAGATATGTTCGTTTTTTAAGAAATTTAATTTTTTCTCTCATTTTCTGAATTCATATTGTTTTTCATCTGAAAACAAATTTAACGCGTTCGTGATTTTACTTACACAATTTTTTTCTTTTACTTGTTCCTAACCCTCGCCCCGACCTGACCTTCCCTTTTTTTCACTTCGGTCCTTTTGGAAAAAAAGGGTTTTTTTTTCCGTCTTGACTGCCTCATTTTCCTTTTTCCCGGTCGTGGGGGGGCGGGGGGGTAGGTCAATGACCGCTTGGTTACCCTGTATTTGGGTTTGTTGTTTGGTTGACCCCGGGGGAAATTAAACCATAGCATTGTTCATTCTTTTTGGTGACACGTTCTATCGGGCTGGGAACAAAGCTTGAACGAAAATTCTTCTTCATTTTTTTTAAATATGCTAGGATCTTCCCCCATACATATGCACAAAATTCCCCGATATTGCCCAGGGGTTGCGTAAACACCTAAAATCTGTGCTCCTCGTTCAAGTGGGTACAAAACCAAGTTTTTCGTTCGGCACCTTTTTTGATGGGGTGTGCCCGCGGTTGTCCGAAATTAATGTGGGGTTTAAGCTAGATCATTTTTCCTTATTTCACACCCTTTTTCACCCCCTCAATCGCTTCATGTTTTTGGGGACCCCCCGGTTTTTGTGTTCTGAATTTTATATATCCTTAGGGAATTTTTGCGAGCGCCCGTCACCAATACGCAGAAGAGAGCAGGTTTTTTTCATATTCCTGGGTCGAGTCGCTTCATCATAACGGCTTTGGTATAGGATCCCCCGTTATTGATTTTTTGAAATCTGACGTGCAAACTAGACTTACCTCGGGGTTCGATTTCTGCCCCGGAAGATTTGCTTGATAAAAAGTTGGCGAAAATTTTTTTTATGTCACCATTCTTCATGTTAAAATTCTGTCGCATTCATAATATGTTAATTCAAAGTGGGAGTTGAATAATCTTAAAAAGCAGTTGTAATTTACTTCATTTTGTTATAGTGAACGCTAATATTCGGTTTTTTTTCTTCTCTGTGTGGGGCACTCTCGCTTTCCTCCATTAAAACTGCTGTCCTCACCCGCATACACCGTCTGTTGTGAAAGTGGTTTTGCATATGTACAATTACATCTATTTCTTATCTGTGTGACGACTTGGTTCAAAAAATTTCGCGGATCCCGATGTCGTTCCCTTATCTATTCTCATATCTATCAGAGACGGTGGGTAGTTCAATCAGGTCTTCGCGGACCGCTACTGACGTCTCCCTCTTCTATTTTTTTCTTTATCTTGTGAAAGTAAAAACACAAAAAAAAAAAAAAGACGATAAAAATTTTTAAAACCAACATTAAAAAACCCCAATTTCAAAATAACCGCTATGGTAGTAACACCCCCCCCTTCTCTGTTGCCTTTTTTTTTCTTACTCTGGCCCTTTCGTGATTCTGGTTTCCCGACTATATATTGCAGTCGGAAGAACGGCACCGGGGGGAGAACCTGCTACGTTCCGGTCCCTTAGGATGCCGTGAGAAGGCGTCCCCATAGGCCCGCGGGGCCGGATTTTTTTCGAAAAGGTGTCAACCGTCCCTTATGGGGGGGCATTGCCCCCAGACTCCCCTAGATCAGTGAACCACCCTTTGCCGCAGGTACCAGTCGCCGCAGAATGCTGTGCATAGGCGACGCCTGGCGGACGCCTGCTCGTAGCGCAGGTATCAGCCGCCCCGACATGCCGCCCCTGCCCCGACGCCCGTAGATCCGGACGAAGATTACGAGGACGTGTGGACCCGAGAAGGACCTGGACGAGATCTGTAAGGACGTGTGGACGAGGACGCCGCCGAGTTAGGCCTGGGCCAGGACTATGAGGAGGTCAAGACAAACCTGAAGTCAAGGAGGACCTGTGCGAGACTTTCGAGGACGTGTGGACATCGAGGACGAGCAGATTACACCAGGGACCAGGAGGATGAGAACAACATGGAAGAGCAGCCACAAGGATGCACCAGGACGACGCACGAGAACGAGACGACCAGCCAAGTTAGGTCACCCTTGAAGGCGCCTCGAGAGCGAGGCGCGAGTAGGTGGCCGAGCAATATAGGATGTGGATAATTCTACAGGATGTGGATAATTCTATTTCGGGTACCAGTGGACCACGTGGCTGTTTTCCACGTGGAGCAATCAGTGTAGCAGACGGAGCCAGTGACCTCACCTCGCTCCCCCCCATGCTTCCTGCAGCTGCTGCTACCGCTCCTCCAGATGGAACGGTCACTACTTATACCGAGAATGACCTAGGCCTCAGAGAGTTCGTGCTAAGCTACCATCGCGCTAAGGTCAGCCCTCGCCACCCTCCGGGTGGGCTGACCGTGACCTCCGCGCGGCCCGATAACCCGTATAACTAAACATGTCGTGTTCTTATACTGCGTGGTGTCAACTCTCAGAAATAAAGAGTCAAGCCGAATACCAGTATCAATACCCCTGCAAGCCAATGTAATAGGGTTCTATATCCGTTATAGGGACTCACTTTGAAAAGGTACAGTCCTCTCCTCCCTCACTGAGGTGAACAACCTTTGGGTGGTTGTTTAAGAGGGATGAAAGGAACCGCCTGGAAAAAGTGCAAGAGCTTCCTTCCCTCACTGAGGTGAAGCAGCCATTGTTCCAAACAATGTCCTTTAGGTGGAAGGGCATCCCCTCTGGTCTCTCCCCAGGGGTTTACACCTACCCACATATTTGCCGTGCGTGGCAGCCTTGTGCGCTGTGGAGGCGGGAATGAGTACGCCCTGCGGCTAGCAACACGCCTCTTTGGTCCTCTATTCCAGCAAGACAGGCGGCCTAATCCTGGCCCGGTCAGGCCAATCGGTTGGTCTCCTTCGGGAGGCTAGAGTCAAGCAGTCATGCCGCCGTTGGCACTCACACTGGTCCGTGAGTGCCGTTGCAATGGCTATTGGCTGCGTATATCCTCTCATCACCCCTGTAGCTATTAGACTCTGGCTCTAACATTCAGCTTCCCCTTGTTGGACTCCGTGGTGGGTGGGGGCGTGAGAGGATGAAGCATTGTTTAAATACATGGAAAAATCAACTAAAACCCCCCCACAGACAGATTCAAATGTTGACACCCATGCAAGGCCCAGACCACGGCAGCCACCTTGAAGCCATACGTGCCTCCTGGTGGCAAAAGTAAACCCCATGCACAGGATGACTCTGTCACACCTGCTGCTAAGATGGACAAGAAAGAAAAAACACCTAAAACCAATATGTCTGTCCATCAAAGCCCCCGAAACGTCAGGCAGACTCAGGGAGAGTCTGGACCCCTTATTGCAAGTCTAATGAACTAAAGGGGGAGGAGGGGGAGGAATCCTTAGTCCAAGAGTAGGAAGGAAAGCTAAGGGTAGCTTCTACCTAGAAATCGAAGGAAGAAGAAATAAAAAGTAGGTGGGCGAAACCCCTTGCATGGTGCTTTCTTTGGCATAGCTGGTTAGAAAGTGTGGTTTATTTTATTTTATTTTTATTTCTAACTTGGAGCAAGGTTGGTTTGGAAGGAAAAAACTTTTATTTTTCATTTTTTTTCGCCTGCTAGGGATTATCATAGTAGGTATGAATCCATTATGATAGCCTATTGCAGGCGAGACCCTCGCCTGTCTCCCATCAGAGCGATGTTCAGTGGGTCACTCTTTTGTTTATTCTATCGAGAAGAATGTAGAACTGGGGAACAAAACGACACGAGAACAAAGGAACATAAGGATAAAACACGGTAATAAAGGAACTTGAAAATATGGTGAAACAAGAACACGGGAACATGAAAATAAATGAGGAAGGATGATGGTGTAAGTAACAAAGGAACATGAAAATAAACGAGGAAGGATGATGGTGAAAGGAACATAAAGCTGTAACAGTAACAAAGGAACATGAAAATTAAATGAGGAAAGATGATGGTGAAACAAGAAAATAACATAAAGATATAACATGAGAACAAAACTTTATTTTATTTATTGATTTTTTGTTTTTTGTTTTTGTTTTGTTACTCTTTTGTTTATTAAACGAGGTGAAACAAGAACAAAGGAATATGATGATATAATACGAGAACGAAGGAACATTGGAATTTAACTTTTTTAATCGCTGCCAGGAATTATCATAGCAGGTATGAACCCGCTATGATAGACTGTTGCAGGTGAGACCCTCGCCTGCCTCCCTTCCAGCTCCTAGGAGCTGAAAGCGAGGTTCAGTGGGCCACTCTTTTGTTCATTTAAACGAGAGGAATGTGGACACGAGAACAAGGGGACATAAGGATGAAACACAAGAATAGGGTGTGGCCGTGTGTGATCTATCTGTTTAGGGCGGGAGACATCCTTTGCTCTGTGAGCACACATGATGAGCGGTGCTCACCGGGCAGAGGCCCCTCCCCACCCAGCAGACTGTCAGTGTTGCTAATCTTGGCCAAATAACATGTGTTTGGAAAGACAACCAGAACATTAAAAACATTTAAAAAACATTAAATATTAAACGACACAAGCGAATTACTTACAATCAAAAATATTTTTAAAATATACATATATACCAATGAGGGTGTGTGGCCAATGCATAAACTCATTAAAAGGGGTGGTGATGTTGTGAATGTGGTGATGTATGATGTATGATAATATGATGTAGTGATTTGATATGGTGATGATATCGTGAGTGTGTGGGCATGTTATTACCTTCTGCGCATGAGCGGTGGAAGGTGGCTGGAGTGGTGGTATGGGCTTGGTATTATGGTAGCTTTTTCGCGTGGAAATCATCCTTCGGACCGAACACAATACGAGATGTTTGATGCGTTGGCTCAGTTGTTAAACAGAAAATAGAAACGAAACGAATTACATACAATCAAAAAATATGAAATAAATACACATATATACAAAATGAGAGCTTCCTGTAGGAGTGGGAAACATCCTTCGACCTGCACGCACGTACACGTGCAGATCGGAGGCCTCTCCCCCAACATTCAGCTCGCACCGAGGAGGGGTTCTGGGAGATCTCCGTTTATCAGCGGGAGTGTCCTGGGCCACCACAGGTGATTTGTTTGTGTGTTTGTCTATGGTGTCGTCGTTACAATGCTGGGGCGTCGTTTCAACTGCCTTAATGCAGCTTTCTTTGCTCTGACAGCTTGTTGGCATTCATCAGACCACCATGGTACCGGAGGTCGACGGTACTGTCCGCTACTTTTGGGAATGGATGCTTCTGCTGCAAGGTGAATTCGTGATGTGAAATGATTAACAGCTTCTTGAACACACTGGAAATCATTAACAGATCCTTGCAATACTGCA